>NW_026652280.1:11332265-11611833 GCF_009828535.3 Hylobates moloch | reverse complement strand
GGAGCAGCTGGGATTACAGGTATGTGCCACCACGCCTGGCTAATTTTGTATTTTTAGTAGAGGTGGGGTTTCTCCGTGCTGGTTAGGCTGGTCTTGAACTCCCGATCTTGGGTGATCCACCCGCCTAGGCCTCCCAAAGTGCTGGGATTACAGGAGTTTTTTTAAACTTCCTAATCTGACTCATCTTGTTCTCTATTTTCTACTTCCAGAATTTGATTTATCAAAAAAAAAAACTTAAGCAGTGTTGACATACACTTTTCCTACTCCCATTCAAAAAAGAAGAGTCCAGGAAAATATTTCTAAAGATTCTTAAAACTCCTCATCCATTAACAGGTAAAGAACTTTTGTCTTTCAAACCATCCTGAGATTAAACTGAGGAAATAGGACACAAAATCCAAAATATAAGAGGACGATGCTAAGTTCTTAGTGTGCAAAGACGACAAAGTAATATACTACAGGGGTGGAGACAGAAGAAACCAAATAAAATATTTTTACAAACTACAGAAAACCCTGTCCTGTTTTCATGCATCATCCTAGATGAGGGATGGCCAGAGGATTCCTCTAGTGCAGGGCTGCTCAGAATGTGGTCCACACACCAGCAGCAGCAGCAACATTATCTGGACATTGGTAGGAATTCTTGGGTCCTGCCACATCTTATTGAATTTGAATCTTTGAGACTGGAGCCAAATCTCTGTGTATTCACAAGCCCTCAGGTGGTTAGTTTGAATGCTAACGTTGGAGAAGTAATATTAGAGAATGTACATTGCACACCATCGAATTAAGATTAGTGCATTCACAGAAAAGATGTATATGGAGCTCCTGTGAAATAGTTGCATTAAGTGGGAGGACCACCAGTAGGGTTGCTTAAGTCCCCAGGGCTCATCTTGTATAGACATATACAGTACAGTTGTCAAACAATAGCATGCTGATGCTAAAGGAGTAACTATGAAGATGACAATCACTGTAGACCAAGTATTAAATCCATGCAATGGTTTCCTGGCTTCATTTGAGAATTAGATTTTGAATATGTCCACATTGGGGCTAGGTTGAACTGAACCTCAAGAAAAACTGACACCACATGTATTTCTATCTAGATATGCAACTGTAAATGACTGGAGGCCAAGAAAAAATTCTAATTTAAGAAAAAAAGTTTAAATGTATTATTTATTACAACAAATGCTTTTATGTAAAACCATACACACTACATAAAAATCATTTTCATATTGTACGTTTTCTGTTGAATGTGTTCCCCTTTGTTAAAGCAGTTTTATCCAGTCTTACTATAAACTCAAGATTATGTGGCTTATCTTTTGACGATTATATTTTTATAGCTGAACATTCTTTAGTGGTATTTTTCAGAGTTGATCAGGGCTCCATTTAGAATGGCCTGCCTGTGTGAAGTTGTGGTGGGAATGGGCAGCAAGAGAAAGGGTTGGTTTTAAACTAAGCTGCAAATGTAGCCGGCTGCTCTCCAGGTCTCCTTAACTGCAGGCATGTTTCTCACAAATATCCTGGGAGCATTTCATTAGGGCTACCTATATATCAATTCCTTTAGGCCTGCTGTCTAACAATAACCTAAACCAATATACTTTTATAACTTTAATATCTCTAGACAGTTCATTCACACATCACTCTTTGAAAAGAGTCTGTCCTTTTCTAAGCAATAGCTGTCTAATCCAAATATGTAGTCTAGTGGTTTTCAAACCTTATTTCTTCTCTCTCTAGGGTTTGGTTAAAGTGCCTCTGGGATGCTATTAGATAAAAGAAAGAAAACTAATGTTAGCCGTGGTCTCTTCCCTTAATTAAATTGGTATATTTCTGGTTCCATCTGTTATGTAAAATTACATTTTTCCAAATATTCTGTTTATTAAATCTTCTGTGAATATTTAATAAGGTTCTGTTTATTAAACAATTGAAGTTTGAATAATACTCATATAAGCCAGGGAAATATGTTAGCATGTGATATAATGTTCCTGGCAAACTTCAATGAAACACTTAACATTTGCTAGGGGTTCTCTGGAGGTAGCGTATTAACCAAACTTATTCCAGCAAAGGTTAATTTAAGTAACCTCAGCAGAGTGCTCTGGGACAGTTAGAGACCAGTGATAACTGTGTAATCACTCCCTTTAGGAAAAAGCTTAGACTTTCATCAGTAACATAAAAAATAGGTCATAAAAAGACTAGAAGCCTGGTAGGAATGAAGAATCATCCTTATTTTTAACATATCATTTCTTATTTTCTATATTTTTCAAAGCATTTTCTCTAAGACATTAAAAAACATATACTAATTTATTTTCTTTTTTTGCACAAATTTCACTGATAGATACATTTACATATATTTTATATATTAACTTTTGGAAATATATGTACTAGAGATAGTAATTGCAATTTTAAATTCAATTGACCATCTTTTGAAATATACTTTTCTCAACTTCTATTGCTGATTTAATTTCTTTTTTCAATGTAGAGTGTCTACATTTTTAATCTATAAAGTGATTAGAGCAGAACAATTCTTCTTCATTAGATAATAATAGTAAAATGCTGCTCTATAGGTATAAACTAAAGCCACAAAGAAAGTCACCTATTAAGTTGATAACCACATGCTGGTAGTTAGAAATACTAGTTTCAAGACTTCACAACAGTTTAAGATAAATATTTTGTTTTCATGTTTATGATTCTATTTATTGTCAAATGTATGCTAATATCTAGGAATACTATGTATGCTGTCATAGATTAATGTTTAGCTATTTCACAGAAATCAAAGTCCATCTCCAAGAGTTTTAGATTGCCAAGGATTGTTCTGTGCCTGATTAGTATTTTAAAAGACACAGTCACATGTGATAGCATGTGGATGTTCTGTTTCGTGTGGGACATATAGTCCTGATGAAAGTGCTATTAAAGGTCACATCATATGCATTATTAAAAGCAATGATAGTGTGATGACTGCAGCAGCTGCTTAGAACTGGCAATATGAATGGGAGAAAGCTCTTTCTCTAGATAACTATTGCTCTCATTCAAACATAGCTGCAGGCTTACACTTTGAATCACCTCACAATAAATTTTAAACATAATGAGGAATAATAGAAAAGGGAGTTATTGAACTTATAATAATCAAGTCAGAAATGCCTCAAGTAGACTCATTTTAAATTACTTTAAGGAATGTGAGACTATGAGCTTCCTTAACAATATAAAATTTCCTAATCAATGAGTCACTGCTTGAATACAGTAGCTATGTTGCCACACAATCAGATAAAAATGAATATAAAAATGTTCAGGGTGTGTGATGTACTAGGCATGTTGCATATATATGAAAAATGAGAAGTATAAAGTATATAATATATATATAATATATATTTATATGGAAAATAATCTTCTGCCTTCGAGGTATTCTTAAATATCCATATCTTGTAGTTATAATGTACGTCTTGAAAATCCAAAATTTTATTTTCCTTCAAATTATCCAGACATTTAATCGTCTTTAAACATAAATGTAGGTTAAGAAATTATTCTACAGTGTGTAAGTGTGAACAACTACTGAGAAGTCAAACACAGTATTTTCATTGTGAACAGTTTCTCTAAATGGTCCCTACCTTCTTGCTCCGATTGAAACTAGAATCTCCCCTGATTCTCCAACAGGCTTCTCAGGGATGCCTGTGCTTTCCTCCCCCACTCCTCGTACACTTAGGCTTGAAAGTGAAGCATGTGACTTCTTTGTTCTGCCTTGCTTTTTCTAGAGCCTTCCCTCTCTGCCTTCAGCTTGGACTTTCATATCATGAGTCAATCTTTTCTTGTTGCCAGTAGCACTGACCGTGGTTTACTCCTCCTTATCCCTTGAAATCTTATGTCTGTGCTCACTCTATTTCTCTCCAACACAACTTTTAAATCCTTCATTATTTCACTGTATACCTGTGTGGCCTTTCCACATCCTGGAATCTATGTTATTTGGCACATTCAAACTCACCTGAGAAGATTAAACTGAGGAAATAGGAAACTGTCCTCCTTAACTGTCACTTTGATGCCTGTACATTACACCTCATCACCATTAATGTCAAAACAACTACAGTCCCAGCCACCAAAATCTTTTCCAAATAGTCCTATTGCATAAAAATAAAAAAATTGAAGCTCTCACAAGCTCTTACACTCAAATCGATACACTTATATTTGACATTTTTCTATTACTTATGGAAATAGTACTAGGAAAAATGTATAAGTGTACCAAAATTACACTCAATATTGATACACTTATATTTGACATTTTTCCTATTACTCTGAATAAATCGTGAGTAAATCTAGTGAAAATCAACCTCCCATTCATATATTCTGTTTCTGTCTCACATAGTCCAGGATAATTCTTAGCAATTATCTTTTCTCTCTCCTTCATCTCTCCTTCATCTGTAATATATCTTTCCCTTATGTCAACAAACATCTTGTCAGGCCTCCCTAAATAATAATAAAAATAATAACCATAACCTCAATCTCCACTTCTTTTTCCAACAACCATCATATTGCTCTGTTTCCCTTTACAGAAAAATATCTCAAAATTGTTTTTGTCCACTGTTTCCAAATTATCTCTTGTGTCTCCCCTAAGGTCACCAGTGTCTTCCATATGTTCAAAACCTGTAGTCAGCCCTCAATTCTTATTTGCTTGACCTTTCAGCAGTGCTTGATGCTGTTGATCGTATTTTCATTTTTAATATTTTTAGTCTTAATATCCAACTGGCCATATTTTCTGGGAACTCTATATTATTTTCTTCTTCTAGTTATTATATACAAATGACTCCTAAATTGTTATTTTGGTCCTGCACTTCTCTGGATTCCCCAGACTATAATATCCAATTCCTACTTTACATTTCAATTTGAAGGTCAAATAGACATCTCAAACCTAACCTGGGCCATCTCTTTGAGAACCTTCAATATTAGTGTCTTCTATGTGATGCCACTGGCATTCTGGAAGCAACATGAATAGAATGGTGAGTGAGCATCTCAGGGTTAAGGATTATGGCCCTTAATCTCATCATTTCAGCTGGGTACTCACGCCTCTAATGATGGCTAGAATCTCTCAGTTCAGAGATCCTTTCTACCAGTTCTCTCTCTAAACTTTAGAACAAGGGCAGAGGGCAATCCCTAGAAGTTGGTAAAGGGCTGGAGATGTGGAGCTCTAACTCTGCCAAATGATGTGCCCCTGTTCCTCCTTATTCAAGTCATGCCTCTTTACATTCGATTTACAGAGGTGATAGTTGCCACCAGTTCCTGTGACTTTTGAGTTTTCTGACATTTAAATACATTTGGTCCTAGTTTCCAAACTTTTTCACATATGAAAAAATCATTAATGTCAAAACAACTACACGGTCAACTAACCTAAAAAGTCAACTAAAAAGTCATTTAGTATTAAGCCAAGTAAATGACCAGTTATTCATCTTCTACCCTATTTCCGGAACTCTGCTGCTGTTGATTTCTTTCTTTCTTCCCTTAATAATATCTTTTCTTAATAATATCCTTTCTTAAAATGGAAACAATAAAAACAAAAATAACTTTTACTCGGGTTCCTGGAAAGAAACAAAAATCAAATTGATTAATATACATTCAGTCCACCATCTTAATCCAAAACTGGAATGATCAGTTTTACATTTAGAAAGCTACTAAAAATGATACAACCACTTTAAGGCCAAAAAAAAAAATACTTCCTACTACAATGTATTTGCTGCAGTTCTCATATTATTTCTTAAAACCATGTAATTAAACATTAATGTATTAATTTAAGGGAGGCACACAGTAGCTTTGCATGGTAAAATGAGTTACTTTATTCATTTCAGGTAACAATTTTATAATGTCATTTAATGTTTCTTTAAAGACAATTAAAATATTGCTAAAGCTGGAGTTGGAAGAAATGATTTCATGTCATACATAACTTTAAGTGAAGACAGATTGTACATCCTAAAAATCAGAGGGTATTATTAGGCAAATTGGGCACTTACTGCTTGTCATATAGAAACAACTGGATAAATAACATCTTGCTAAATTAACTAAAGAATAAAGGAAAAATGTTATTTTGTTGATGACTTTTTATTATTCATGACTTGAATTGGTATGCATAAAAGCACATTAATTGTGTAAAACAAGATTTTCATAATTTTTTCCTAATATTCACAATTTTGCAAAGTTGGTAACATTAATCACCTTTTACATATGAGAAAACCAAAGTTCCTAGAATTCAAATATCTTGCCTAGTTTAGTTAAATGGAAAAGTTGGAATCCAGACCCACATTTGCCTAACATCAGGACCTATTCATGCCGCTGAGTTCTCTTTTGGCTTGAAAACATTATGATGTAGAATATATTCTTAGTTAACTTAGGATATGGGTATCTGTTAAATGAGCCATTCCATAGCACCATTATCACGACCTTTTCCAAATGAACTGATTGGCTGATCTAATTTATCTTATGATGAAATATTCCCCTTTATATAATGCAGTTAAGATATTTACATCTAAAATACTTGCATACTTAGTATCAAAATAAATTTCAACCTGTCAAGACATGTAATACTTATTATGTATCCAGCACATACTAACCAACATAACATTTATTTTGTTAAATTCAAGGATATAGTACTGACCAAAGCAGTCTGCATTCATGAGTTTGTAACCTAACTAGAAAGATGAGATAATAAACAAGTAGTTAAAAAGCATCAGAATGCAAGTGTTGTGAAGGAGATAATATGGTGTGCTACATACAAACACACACACACACGTACACACGGAGAGTATATATACATATCTGTGGAGCATAAGCAGGAGAATTCACTTTTACTAGAGGTTAGAGATGCTTCCCTGAGAAAGTTAGCATAGGCTGAGCCCTGAAGAAAACAGTCCAATAGATAAGGAAATAGTAAAGTGTGAGGAAGAAGGAAGAGCATATGTAGAGAGCATAATGACAGAGAGAACAAGAGGAAATGAACCGGGAACCAACAAAGAAATTTTTAAAAAATGTGTAAAAATGTCCCTATTCCTCTGTTATTCCTTTGTTCCCTGCACGGAGGAGCAGAGGGGGTGCAGTTTTTTCTTTAGTTCAGTTTTTTTAAAACTATTGTGATTGGTTTCATCATGATAAAATTTTCATTGATTCCAGCCCTCTGTATGTGAAAGAAAATAGTCTGACTTCCAAATCACTACCATAATTAACCATTCTGCTAAAATCTGCTACAATCTTTTCCCATCCAGCATTTTTTACCTAAGATGATGAAGTTATAATCAACGTATATACTCTCTATTTAAGTCATAAAAATGTCTCCCCTGGCTCTCTAAATACCAACAGAGTATTTATACTAAGAGGTAAAAGTCAAAATTATTTTGTAAGAAAGGACTTCCAGTAACAGGTTACAACCCCTAAATCCAGAGAAATACATTTAGCATCTTAGTAGCACAAAGGTATATGAGTCCAACAATTTGGGAATGTTGGAGATTTGAATTTTATTATGAAAACATGGTATGGGTCAATTGAATCTTGAATACAATTCTTCAATATATTGAAACAAATTTTCACATAATAAATATAAAACATATAATTATGCTCTGTCAGTGACATCTTAACAAATTAAAGATTAGTATGCTATTAAAGTATATTTGGGTTTTCAAAATAAATGCAATTCACTTGACTTTTATGGTCCATGTAGAGCTAGGAAGAATTCAAATGCTACCCCCATTGTTCTCAAACTATGGTCCCATGATCATTAGCATCAGCATCATCTGGCAACTTGTTAGCAGTGCAAATCTCATATATCCTAAACTCTAGGGTCAGACACTCCATAATCTGTGTACTAACCATCCTTTTGGCAACTAAGAATACAAATATTTCTTGCATAAGCAAGTTTCTAAGTAGCAATTCTGAATCAGCGAATATTTCTCAGTAGTAGTCATTTGCTAATGCTCTTATATTCCATTTATAACTCATCTGCCTAAACTGGGATTGTTTTCTTATGAGAGAAGTAAAGAATGGTATGCTTTCCAAATTAGTTCAACATAATGTTTTCCATTGGTATTAAATTTAAGATAATATGCATTTAATGAACGATAATGGAAACTATGTTACAATAAAATTTAGATAATTTAATAACGTTAAGAATCAAGTATATTTTAATATTACAGATTGTAGCTCAAAGAGGGTCAAAGTTATTTAGATTATAATGGGGCAAATAAAAATAGCCTAATTTTGAAAAACAGTTCTGTGATCCATCTAGGACTTTATCAGTTGATGGCAACGGGTCTTTATTAAATAGAATTTCTTTCCAAAATCTATATTTTAATTTGATCAATTCAGATAGCTCCTTAGCATGTTTCATACACATAATCCTAACTTGGTAAACTTTGGCCCATATACAGAATGAAAAGAGAAGGCCAAAAGGAAATATTTTTGTGAGGCAAGATAAAGGATAGAGTGGAAACACAATGTTTTTTTTTTTTTTTTTAAGTGAAAGGTTGACAAAATTTATGATAAGATCAGGGGAAAAAAGAAAATGAAGGAATAATTGATCATCTGAAAATGAAGAAAAGCGGTGGTTAAATCATTGCTTCAGACAGTTGTCTGAGCTATCCCTTAGAAACTGTGGCTCTGGAAGAGCTCCTCTGATGATTAACTTGCAGAGCCGAAAATGAGGTGAGAGGGAATGTGAAGGAAATCACCAGTTCGGCTGGACTGAGGAAAAGCGAAGACAGTTGAACGGACCAATTTATATGTATGAGATCCTTTTAATCTGGGCTTTCTTAACTCTGGCTGCACCTATATTTAGTAGACATGTCAGAGGATAAGCATCTTCTTATGCTAAGAAGTCATTTTTACTTCTTTAAGGTGATTATACTCCAGTTCAGCTATAGATAAATTCCATTACACTCAGTTGATGACCTGAAGAATTGCATGACGTCTAAAAGTGAAAAAACTTTACATAGTGTAAATTATAGGTAACTGGTCATCCTAAATTGCTTACTCTGCTTGTAGGGACAAAACCTGCTCTCTGGAGAGACAGCAGCCAATGGGTTTGCTGTGGTAGTTTCTATCATCATATACTGATGTTGCGTATTGTTACTTTATAATAATTTTAAATTCCATAATGCCATGTAATTTTCGAATTATTAACCAAAAGTTGACTAAATTTAAAATAAATTACTGACATAACCTCACCCATATCTACCTATTTAGGGACACTCTGTATACTGGGCAGCTTTCTCTGCCCACAGCCCATGTTTAGCATTGTCTCATTCCGGCTCCAAGACAGTGCTATCCTCTCCCCCACTACACGATAGTTCCAGAATACGTTATCCCTTGGGCAGCTTTTTCTCTAATTAAAATTTACCTCTCATAAAATTAATTTATTCAGTTTGTAAAATATTAACGAATGTGTATTTTCTAGTCTGGTAATCAATGATAAATTCAATAAAATTCTAAATTCTATCTTTTTGGATATAATATTTGATATCCTTTGGCTGTGTTCCCACCCAAATCTCATTTTGAATTGTAGTTTCCATAATCCCCACGTGTCGTGGAAGCGACCCGGGGGGAGGCAATTGAATCATGGTGGTGGTTACCTCCATGTTGTTCTTCTGATAGTGAGTGAGTTCTCACGAGATCTGATGGTTTTCTAAGGGGCTTTACTCTCACTTCACTCTGTACTTCCTACTGCTGCCATGTGAGGAAGAATGTGTTTGCTTCCTCTTCCGCCATGATTAAGTTTCCTGAGGCCACCCCAGCCACGTGGAACTGTGAGTCAATTAAATCTCTTTCTTTATAAATTATAAGTTTCTTTATAAATCTCAGGTATGTCTTTATTAGTGGTGTGAGAACAGACTAATACAATATTCTAAATAATTTCCAAAATATATCAAGATCTATGCAAAGGTAATAACAAGCTTTTGAAAGAATTTCTAATTGTAAAGTATGAAACAAGATCAACAAAATTACGATGAAACTAGAAAAAATATATATGTATATTTTAATGTAGAGAAGCAAAAAGAATAATTTTAAAGTATAAGATGGAGGAGGGATGCAGTATCCTTTTTTCCTGAGGTTGAAGAGAAACATTGTATTCTGTGAAAGATAGAGATAAATTAGCAAGAGAGAACCCTGAAGAAGCACATTCATTTGACATCTTGAGCATTAAATGGAAGGCAGGACAGGTTAAATGGTTTTAAGAAATTCTCCTTAATGGAAGCTTATTTTCTAAGGACTTTATCTAAAGTGGAGTTAAGCAAATGATCAAGGAGTCTAGCTCTTTTTATCCATAACAGCAAACAGCTCCTCCGCGCTTAATAAGTGAGTATATGACAGCTATGGCAGGAGCTCATTATGGCTACTTGCTTCTAGAAACTTCAATTATTACTGTCACTGTACTTTGTATGCAAAAGGACATTTTGATTCATGTTGCTCTAAAAGGTTTTTTCCCCCACTATGGAAATGTGTTTAGTAGATAATTTTATTTTGTTTCCAGTGAAAGGTGTTAGCTTTGAAATGTACAGATAAATACTGCAAAATGCCAATATGATTAAATACATGGGAAACAAATTGCTTTTCTAAAATTATTTTTTGCTAAAGTTATATATTTAATTCACTTCTCTCTCTCTAAAATAATGTCCTGAGTAGCTACTATGTGGAAGACAAATTTATTATTTGTAGGCATTATAGAAGGATAAAAGAATAACAATATAATATTCCTGCCCTAAAAGTGTTTATATTCATAAAAGAGAGATAAGTCTTGTACCCAAATATGTGTACTATGAGGTGAAATTAAATGTGTGTGGGATAGAATATATAAGGTCCCTGTGATCTCACAACACAACCACTCCCTAAAGTAGCACCACAACATAAGGGTGTGGCAGAGTATATGTAAAAGAGAAAAAGCAAAAATATGAACTTTAATACTGTTGGCTAAGCTCCAAGAATAAATGTGTTTCTGGTCTCTTCCCCTGATGTATATAATTGGGCCAGGTGAGACACCAAGGATTTATCTTGCTCTTTTAACAAATGCCCAAGAGTAAAAGAAAAGCAAATCCCTTTTTGAGCCGTAGTTCTCAAACGTTAGTGTCCATCACAATCACCTGAAACGTTTTTTTAAAACACAGATTGGTAGGCATGATAACTTGCATTTCTAGAAAGGGTCGAAAAGGGATACTGATATTCCTGGTTCAGGGACCAGACTTAGAGAACCATTCCTGTAAAGTGTCATTGTGGAATTACCCTCTGAATCATGTTGCATGCAATTCAATTAAAAGAAGAGAGAAAAGGAGAATACGCCCTGGTAAACTTCAAGCCCAGATACAGTCTGCCAAAGTAGATACTCTATATTCTCTTCCTGTGCTTCACAAATGTCAAACATGCTATTTTCATGCCTTCTACTCACATTAGAAATTTGGTCGTAAAATTAAAGGTGGTTTATATGTATGTCTGGGTTGGAGTTTGGGTATTAGAAATAAAGAGCTCTAATAGCATTGAGCCTTCTGTAAAGTTTAGAATATGTATACAACTATATACTATCAAGGTGAAGCAGCCTGAAAACTATGTATAGAACCAAACAGATCTAAATTTAATTCTGATCTGTTCCACTTAACTGGCTAGATCACCTAGGGCACATGAGATTTTTATATTTTTAAGTTTATTATAGTCTAATGGATTAAATAGTACCCTCTTGTGAATGTGACATTTGGAAATAGAGTCTTTGCAGACTAAATTACATTAAGATAAAATCATATGGATTAGGGTGCAACCTAAATCCAGTAAAACTGGTGTCCTCATAAGAAGACGATATGAAGACACAGAGACACAAACACAGTGAAGACAGCTATGTGGCAATGGAGGCAGAGACAGGAGCAAGGCAGCTACAAGTCAGACAGTGCCAAGGATCTCAGGCAATCACCGGAAGCCAGGAGGAAGTACAGAAATGATCCTCTCTCAGAGCCTCCAGAAGGAACAAACTCTGAAGGCACGTGAATTTCTGTGTAGAGTTACTTTTTTTTCCCCCTCGGCCCATCTGAAATGATTCCACACAAATCTATAATTCTAGCAAAATGAAATATTTTCCCTATATAAAATGCCATTCTCTATCAGTTTATACCTGGTCATTCAAAATCTAAGTGATTTTTTTCTATGTGGGGGGTGGGGGTAATGACATTCTTTAATTGTAAAATAGCACATATTTTTAACGATACATTTTACTGTTCTAAACTCAAATGGAATAGCTCGCAGGACCCCCCTCCCCCTCCCAAGAGTGGTTTTATTCATTCCCTATTCATTCGTGTGTGATTTAACATTGTTATGAGAGAACAGAGGATAAAGGTCTGCCTTTGAAAAAGGGCATGTATTTATTGCCACCTTTTATAGGAGTACTTTCAAGCCTTCCCAGAAATGCATGTGACAATTTTATTCAGCATCAGAATTTAATTTGTTGAGTTCATTTTAGACCTAGGGTCCTCATTTTTGTTTGTGAGCTTCCACGGTAGGTGGAATTTAAAGTCTAGTAGAATTTGGGAAGTGAAGCAATGTCAGGTTTGCTTTGCTTTTTTTTAATTTGCCCTTCCAGCACTCTTATTTCTCCTTTCAGCATCTTGACCCTAGCATTGGGTTTGCTTGTGGGGAATGCCACAGAGCTCTACCCTCCTCAGGAAGTGCCTTACTGTCCTGGATCTACCGGGCTCCTCCTCCTTTAATGGAAGCCTGTTCTTAACTGGCGAGTTGTTGTGGGGAAAAAAAAAAAAAAAGTTAGACTACATGTATGTTTCTTGTATAAAAAATAAATTGGTCTAGATGATATCCAAGACCCCTCAAAAATTGAATTTTTTTAATTGAATTTTTAAAGTGTCAGAGTGAACACAATAAGCCATGTTGTTATACATTTAGAAAATGTATTCTTACTTGATGGCTTCCTTATACCTCCTTATTCCAATCCAACTTTGTGTTTTATAGTTTTCAACAAGAGTGTTTTGGCGAGTAGGAGAGAAGGGCAACTTTTGTGCCTTCAGCACCCAACAAAATGCTGTCAAGCTAATACTTGCTTAGTCATGTGTATGTGTTCCTTGAAACTTCTCAGCCTTCACCTAAAAATTCACCCTTTAAATAGTACTTTATAATCCAGCTTATGGGTAGTTGGTTCTCGAATAAAATGATATTTTACTGGAAAAAAGGAATCGAATTTATGCAGACTCAATGCTCTCTTTTAATTTTAATGTGAATGGTGTTTTTCATACACTGACTTTCATGGTACTATCAAGGTTGCAGTATTACATTCCCCTACAAATTTTGTTTTATCATTAAAGCCCAGAATATCTAAATGAGAAAAGTATACTTTCTGCAAAGAATTGCAGGCATTTCAGTTAAAAGTCAATCCAGTTAGTGCAAACATTCACGAAAGGAACTAAAATGTGGAAATATCCAAAATACATGTCAAAGAAAACATGAGGATTATGGACAACCAAAAATCGATCTTTTCAAGCACAAAACAGTCCTTCTAAAAAGACTTAGATTCTGTGTGACCATAGTCGTAGGCTTGAATAGAATGTTCTTTCAATTTGGGGGCTGCAATCATTTACTGAAGCATTTATTGATTGAAAAAGCCTTGTGAGAATTCTGATTATCCCAGTGTTTTTCACTTGAAGTGAAAGTGGCAGCTTTTTTATTTCATTTTATGCAAAATTACAGTAATTGGTGTCTGACCTTTTTGATATGGACTGTTAAGCATTGCACTGCTGGATCTCTTCACAGAATCAATTATTTTAATTATGGCTATGTGACAAGAAGAATCCAGGACATAAACAAGAAAAGAAGATTTAAATAAAATGGAAAACATATTTTTTTCTCCATAATATAAAAGTGCTATTAACAATAAACTTGACCAATTATGGGATTTTAGCATTTATATTTTAAATCTAATTTTCATTTCAAAATAATTACACTTTCATAGACAAAGACAATTTATTTAATGAGTACACTGAATGAAAACATTGATTCTCTCAAAAAAATAGACAAAGAATAGAAGAAAAAATAAACAATCTAAATCCATGACTTAACAATGCTATAGAGATATCAATTCTTTTAGAATGGCATTTTACTGCAAGACTCAGAAAAAGATAAGTATTTTAAGAACTACCTTTTATATACCAATGTAAACCCAGGTCCATAAGACTGAAAGCTATCTGAAAAAAAAATGACAATAAAAATTGTAATGAAATAACTATTATATCAGATAAGTTTTCATTTTCAACCAATAAGAATACCTAGAATCTATTTTTATTAACCCCTCTTTTTCCAATAAAGGCTTTGAGTTCAGTGGTTGATGCTAGCATATCATACTCAGCTCAACAATCTTAATCTGCCTCTTCCCATATTTGGGTTTAACACCATCATCTGCAAAACTCTATACAGATGCTACAAAGCTTATGATGGGGTTATATCATTTGACTTGCCGTATTCTCAATTGATGATAGTTTTATTGGACATTAAACCCTAGCATAGTAAATCAAAGGCAGTACGGACTGCATTATCACTTTCACCCCATTGCTAATTAAAAAATCAAATCATAGGTGAAAGCATTTTAAGTTGGGGATCAACTGTACTTGGACACATATAGACAACTCAAACAGATTTCATCTTCTCTTGAGAGCCCAATTCTACATATGTATTAAAATAATGTACCAAGAGAATTGTGCTTATACATATATAAACATAAAATATGCAGAGATTGGGGAAAATGATTTTGGTTTTTTAAAGTGATATTTGTTAGCTTGTACAATCATTTCACTTCTAAAATGACCAAATAAGAAAAGAGTCTGAACATTTTGCTTTCATACAGCCAAAAAAATTCTGAAAAGAACCAGGAGGTGGGATACTCTAAAGGAACTACGTGATCATGATGTCGAACCTCCCGATGTCTCTCCGTCCCCATTGCATTGGCCCTGACTCAGTGGTTCAGTGAATGCGACCTGGCTGGTGGTAGGGACAAGCAGGACAGATATGACTAATTGTCTTCAGGAAATGTCTTATAAAACAAGAAACAGACTTAATTACTGAAACTAATCTGGGAGTCCCGAGGCTTACTAGCCAGCTGAAGGACCCTGTCAGAGGTGTTGTCAACCTGTGCATTTACAGGAATAGTCTGTGCCGCCCCCACCCCCCAAGAAAAAATTGTAAACATTACCCTTCAGGGAAACCGGAACAATACTTTATGTGTAGAATCGCGATTTTTAACTTGCCTCCCTCCCCAAAAAATAGTCGATTGCACCTTATTAAGGTAACAAGAGATTTTTAAGTGCTTATGAGAACACCACTAGAGATTCATGTAGCTCTCAGATGACTTCAGGGATCTCCCCAAAATGACACTCCTTTTGGTTACCGTGGGGAGTTACACACAGGGACAACATACCCTGTGCACAGTTATCCCTACAATGGGAATCACCAAATTAGAAATGGTGGTATGCGTTAGGTTCCTGGTTCTATCTGCAGTAGTAATGACATCACCTCTGAAAGGCAAACCACCCAGCCTCAACTCACCAGCCAGTGTTGTTATGGAGGATAGAATTTCCCTAGACTTCTTCTTATGGGACATGGAGGAGTTGTGCAATGACTAATACATCCCGCTATGCACGCATTAAATCCTCAGGCAAAACAGAAAGGCCAATTCGGAAAGCTGAGAAAGTCATTTGATTTTCTAAGGTATACTACAGTTGTTAGAGGGATTTGTTCAGCTGTCTGGGTCCATGGCCCAGGAGGTCATGGTTAAAATCAGTACCCTTGGTTAGCCTCATCCTGCTGCCTGGCCTTGTGTTGATAATAACCTTAATACGTTTTATTAAGATACAATGAACAAATCTGGGTTTAGCCTGTTTCAGGCAGGTTAATCTATTCTTAAAAGAGTTGCACGCAACTGTAAGCCTTCCTATTGCTACATATCAATATATTTTGCAGTATTCTAAATAAACTAATTTATTCAAACAGAAAATGTGTCTGTCTTTGGGAAGGAAAATTGAATATGTTCATTCACCTATCATATATTTATCACTTAGCTAAATACACAAAAACGTGATCCTTGTTTAAAAAGAACTTGTGCTCAACACACAAGCTTTTACATATTTTCTTATTCAAAAACAGATGAAACAAACTCATGGTGCTAGAATTAAAGACAGTAGTTGTCTTTGGGTGGAATTGTAAATGGAAGGTGGCATGAGGCAAGCTTCTACAGTGCTGCTAATGTCTTATTTCTCATCTCGAGTGCTGGTTACATGGATTAAAGCCACACACTTAGTAGTTTTTGTTTTTGTCTTATTCTACATGCAAGGTATACTTCAATAACAAAGTTACTTTAAGAATGTGGCATTATGAGGGTGCAGAAAAGGGATGTTTGACCTGTAGGGCAAAAAATCTTCTTAAAGAAAGCAATGCCTGAAGAGTCATAAAGAGTGGAGTTAACATAATATTAACAGAATTGGAACATTAGGAGTACATTTGAGGACAGGGGACTGCATGAAGATGTGGAATGAAAGAGAAGCTGTAATGGTGTTGAAAAAATCATGCAAGAAACAGCTTGAAAAGATGGCATCGGAGACAGTATAGGGAAAGATTATAAGGACCTTTTTTATACTGTCAAGGAACTTAGGTTTTATAAGCCAATAAAGAGGAAAAGTCTTAATATTTTGAATGATATATCCTTGTAGTACCCTATTGAGGATTGATTTAAGGGCATCAAAGCGGAAAATACTCAGCTCCAGTACCAGAGAGTCAAGGCTGTGGATTTGAGATCTACTTAGGGTGCAAATGGAAAGATCGGATAGGTACCTGTTCCCGTGTCTATGTGCAAGGTGTGTCTAGAGAGGTGTTCTTTTTCATCAAATTCTATAGGGTTATTAAAGAATAGAACTAATGGCCTCTCAGCTCCAAATTAAGGCTTTGTCAAAAATCTCCCCATTTCTTGGGTGTCTTGCATTCTGTTTCTTGGGTGTGCTGGGTTCTTAAGCTTTGATATGTTGGGGGAAAGGGGAGGAAGAGGACAGAAAGGCTCAGTCAGGGTTTTACTAGTATCTTTATTTAAATCTGCAAATGAAAAAAAATTTACCCAAGACAAGATACTAGTAAAATCTATCCAGTGGGGAGTCGCAAATGGCACTGTTACAATACTCGAGTTCACATTTGTCTTCAACTTTCCCTTAAGGGCCAAGTGGAGAGGCTCTCTAATTTTAGGTCCATTCACTGGCAAGCATTGTCATTTTTTTTTTCAATTGGTATCCAAGGTTTTCATTAATTATGCAGTACAAATCCTTTTAATATTGCACATTTTCATTTTCCTAGGGTTATGATAACAAAACAATACCCTTGAAGGTTGAAAATATATTTCATTCAGCCCAGTTGATTTTTGCATACTGATTACTTTATATCCCAGCAGTTAATCATCAAGCTTGGTGTCATTTCAGTTTCTTAATTTATACTTATCTCAGACCCCAGACACAGAAAACATGCAAATGGAAAAAGAAATGTGAAGTCTGACAATGAGTTTAATTTCTACGGCTCACTTTTCCATCCATTACAATCATTATAATTGTGAATGTTCCTTTGACATTGAGCTCTTCCACTTACATTTGTCTAATGACTATGCTAAAATCAAAATGAAAATGCTTTTTCTATTAAAGAGTTCACAACATGTAGCATATGAAATATATAATATATAACACAATTCAATATAATTATGCACTAAAATATGTTTATATCTATGTGGGTGTGTGTGTGTATATATATATGTAAGTTTACACAGAGAGACATTCTGCTTCAAAATTCAGAAAGAAATGTTCATATATATAAGTTCATTAAAATTATTGTATTTGGCCTTTTATCATATTATTTTTCATGAGAAAATATAGACATACTTTGCTACAAATTACATACCATACATTCATCTCAATGGGATGTTTGTTATAACTAATGAACATAGCTTAATTCTGAATATGATCCATGTTTTTAAATGGTCTTTACATTTCAATTTTCTATTTCTCCCTCTCTGATTATCTTGCATGTTATTACCCCAAAAAGTTGGCAAACATTTACTGAATTTATACTATGCTCAGTATAAGAATCATTTTTTAAAATATTAAAAGAGGTGAAAATATAAAATTATAATATTTCAAAATTGTACTAAAAGATATAGTATTATATGAGACATAAAACATACATACAAAATATTGTTTGTACCCAAAAAAAGGAATATTACCACCTGGAATAAATAAGAAAGATTCCTGAATGTGGTTACTACTAAGAGACTTGTGAAATTTAAAATGCAGTTAAAATGTCTTTCTTACTAACTTATCCATAATTTTATTTGATGTGTTGCTATGGTAACATCTCAGATGCTATTTTATCTAGTGGTCATCGTTTGACAAAGTTTTAGCCCAGGAAACATAAGCAATAGTCTGTCAGCAATGTCTGTATATATTTTTGTTCACTACATCTTGTTTCTCCCTCTTAATCTTCCTCAATAAAAAAGTGTTCAGATATAATGCCTGAGATTGAGAAACTGTCTTGTGACCAGGAGAGTAAAGCCACCAGACAAGGGTTATTTAGGTATGAAAGACATGAGAGGCAGTGACCTTGGTGGCATCCTGGAAAAATTTGGAGCAGATATGAAAGGCCTGCCTTCTGATTTCCTCTCAAGTGTGAGTCATAAAACTCTATCAAGTCTTATTAATCTTTTATAATAACACCATGCTACCTGTAGCCAAATGCAACCCCAACTGACACACTTATCCAGACAAAAGACTGAAATTTATGTCGAGAAGGCACATATTCTCTTGCAATTTTCTGACTAAACTGACATGTAATGGTGCCGATTTTTGATCCACTTGTTTGAATGTTGCATTTTTTTCACCACAATGAAGAGGGAAGTAATTTAAAAATGTATTAACTGTACATGTTCTGTTTTACAGATTCACATTAAATCACCACAATGGCACAAAGGTTTGAATTGCCAAATCAAACTCATAGAAATCATAGATAATAATGAAAAAATTAATTCATTTACTAATGAATTAAAGGACATAGGCAATTATGAGACACAAATTAGTCTTCCTTTGGAGACATCAAGACTGTCAGAAATAGCTTCCCAGTATGGTCCTTTATTTCTGGTTTCAAGATGTATTCTGGTTTATGTTCAATCAGGGAGATTTGTTCCAAGAAATGTATGTTAAATGATTACTGAGATGTGAAGGAATACCTTCACGTTGTATCACATTAATAACATGGCTTATTCGACTTATCCCATTTCTCCCTTTATTTACTGTAAATGAACCTAGGATTTGTTGATTTATGGTATAGTAAATAACCTAAACAGACCTGGTATGTCCTGATAAAATTTCATGTATAAAACTCTGTTTTCTTTCCCTTGGCACAAAAACACTCGTGTTTATTAAAAGATCTGTTTACTAGCATGATTGTAAAAAGATTTGATTAGTATCACTCCTTCTTCCTAAGTTTCTCAGGAATAGGGAAGAAATGAGTTCTGAACCTTTTCTTGCCCACCACCCACCACCAAACTGGCCTTGCTGTGACTTCAGTCTTCTTCATCCAGAAATAACTTAGAGTAAGTCCTTGTTTCTCAAGTTACTTTCCATTTGAAAGCCATCAGATTTGGGTTGGCATTTGTGTGAGTGAGAAACAAAATTTTATCCTGTTGAGTACTAAGATTTGTGGGCTTTTAAAATTTGGCAGCTAGATATTCTTATTAAAATATTGTTTTTATCTATAAATGTACATCATTAAGTCTTTTCCTAAACCATTAACAACAAGGCAAAAGCATAACACTAGACTACGTATTTTTCAAATAGACACACTCATTAATTCATTTCTGCCAAGTTCTATCATCTTAAGATACAACCACATACAACCATTACAGTACCTGTCAGGTTCTATTAACCTCTCTAAATAAAAACCACATGAAGGTATTAACTATTAACCTCTCTAAATAAAAACCACATGAAGGTATTAACGATAACTTGTTCTTTGATGTATAAGCTTCAGAAGTTATGAAGGACATACTAAATAATGACTTATTCCCTCAAATGAATTATGACTACCATTTTTGGTTTCATTTTATATTGTCCTTATTAATTACTAAAATAATTTTTTTATTTCTTATAAGTTTTATTTCACTTACACTCCCTCCTATTCGTGTTAATAGTTCTTTAGTGAAAATATATCCTTAATCCATGTCTTCCAAACTACAGTCTTGGACTAGCCAAAATCAGAAATCATTTAAATTCGTAAACCAGAAAGTTACATGAACAGTTCTGTGTACCATCTATATTAGTTACATAGATATACTTCTAGATTCCTTCTGTATTATCACAATACTACATGGTTTATCTATTGAAAGCATAACTGAATACTGGTTTAAGCACACTTCCTATTTAATTTTCACTCATTAAAATTGTCCAAAAATGTTCAAGGAAGTTCAAGGCTTCTCTGCGCATTAAGTGATCCAAATCGGCAGATGCTCTGCTACGTTATACACATCATTTCAAAGATTGTTCTGGATATCAACATCTGGCTAATAACAAGGCAAGGAGCATGAAAGAGCATGAGTGGGAAAGTTCGATAGCAGGTGTGGAGGTTGGAGGAAGTCAACCCTCCTCCATTCTATAGGTGACATCAGGTTTCCAGATGAGAATAAGAAATGTCATCTAGCTGTACATTCTAGAGAAAAGAGAATGGGTTTTGATGATCATGATCAGTCTCTGCTACTACATCCATAAAGCCGGTTTTGAGAGTCCTATTCTTTTTGTGTGAAAGCTCAAAATTTCAGTTCAAAACACATAAAAATGACAAGGTCTCTTAATAATTTGCTTTTCTGCCTAGACATATTTTAAGAGTGCTAATTATGCCCAATTAATAAGTAGTGCATAGCAGTTAGTAGGCTTGGTGAGACAAAGATTTTTCTTCATCATACAAGTGCCTGTCACAAGAGAGACCTCTCTTCCGCATTGGCCAAGTCAACATTATTTGTTGCCAAATGACTGCTCACCAGCAAAGACTCACCTATCACCATGACACATCCCTTCCTTGCTGGTGAAGTATCACAGTATTTTTTTCTTTAAGATTTTTCTAATTTTTTCATGCATGTTGGATACAGTTTCAGAAGCTTTAATATTACACATTTTTATCTCCAAAATGAAAGGACCACTTATTTGCATTTCTTTTATTTTTCTTTCTTTATATTCCCTCAGGGTCATATTTTACTTCCTCCTGATTCATATTGGTATTGATTCCATTGACCTTATTCAGAATATTTTGTTTCATTTTATACCATCTATTCCATCTTGTATAGAAAGTCCGTGTTCTTTCTCTTATGATAGAAAATAGAAAAAAAAATTGCAAAGATGGTTTGTCACCTTCAGTCCACTCATGAAAATTAGTCTGAATTTGTACACGTAGAGCTGTGCATTAGGAAGTTCTTTTGGGAGAAGAAATAATGAAAAAATATTGCAGACCTGAGCTATGAAGGTCACTGTGAGAATAATTTTTTAAAAGATGATTAAAGTGAGTCATACTGCTGAGGCAGAAATGCAAAGTGTGAAATAACGCTGGTTAGTGGGAAAAAGGGTGGGCAGGGGAAGGTTAAAGATATTTCTGAAGTTTAGGTTTGTATAAAACTGGGAAAATAGAAGAAAAACATTCAAGAATAAATATATGTATTCATTTTTAGGCGTAGGTACCCATATTTAAAGAGAGAGATAATCACACTGACATTTTAAAAAGTAGTTTTCTTTAAGAGCATATTTTTGCTCTCAAGCACCTCCTGGAATATGTGCTGTAATCATCAGATACTATTAGTGACTATCCTGGATAATTTGTTTATGTGAAGGAAATAGAGTTATTTTGCTAACACTCCCACAGAATACAGACGCGCTGTTCATATATAATACATGCATTCGATCTTCACTGGAAGTCTCCATCTGCAGTGCCAGACTACATGAAGGATGGCGTGTTGAGATGTGAACAACAGTACTTCTGGGACGGCTGACTGTGAGTCTACACCTGCTATTTCACTAACTCTCTATGCAGCCCTGGACAGGCTCCAACATTTTGGAGTTACATTTAATTTACTGAAAAATGAAAACAACAATAATATAAAGTGTAAGTTAAGCAGACAGTAGCTTTGAAAACTTCTCAGCTGAAAGGGAGGATACAGCAAGAATAAGAAAAAAGATTTCTCCCCATTATCTTTCTGGTAAATGCCTAAATTCTAAAAGATAAATATAATAAGTACACACATATACATATTCAGCTGTCAACCTTGAAAAAGTAATATTGATGATATATTGATAAAACTAGTATCCTGAGAGCAGTTGAAAGGGATTAATATGAATTTTGCTGCACGTACATTATATAGCACGCTGTCTGCATTATTTTCTTGTGTTGTAAGAACATAAGGAGTATTCAGAAAATATTACTTAAATGTATGATAACTATGGACATAAAAGAAAAAGGGAATACACTCTACTGAGTTGACTTCCATTATTTCAGTTTCATGAAGTTGATTAGGCTTAGAGTTCTGATGTACAGAAAAGGTCATAAATAACCAAAGAGAAGAAAAAAGAAAAGGGGAAGAAAGGGAAGAAGATGAACGTATTTGGATATGAGTGGTAATTTTTTATGATTGCATTTTAAAATTTTTAGAAAAAATGTCTTTTTTTTGGGGGGGGGGGGGGGGGGGGGGGATGGAGTCTAGCTCTCTAGCCCAAGCTGGAGTGCAGTGTTGTAATCTCAGCTCACTGCAACCTCCACCTCCTGGGTTCAAGCGATTCTCCTGCCCCAGCCTCCCAAGTAGCTGGGATTGCAGGTGCCCGGCACCACCCCCAGCTAATAAAATATCTTTTCAATATATGAACAGATGGAAGGAAAAAAGGAAACTCAAAGAGGGAGAGAAAGCAAAGGAAAAAAAAGAAAATAAATAAAGCTGACAAATCCTGACACCTTGTGATTTGCCTATAGCAAAGAATGAAAATCATCCAGATAAGAAGCAAACTTCCCTGACTTTTGTTCTTCCAATAGAACAGACAGCTTTTACTGATGCAAAGGTTAAAAATGGAAATTGAGGGCTACTTATTTCTTCTCATTTCTTCTTGAGGGAAAAAAAATCACACCTCAAATTGATAATGGGTAGACCTATAAGATTAGCTTATAATAAAAGTCTGAAAAAAGATTTGCAGTCCACAAAATAAAAACTCTTCTAGAAGTATCTGCTTATGTTATTGGAGTTTCTTGAGAGAATGAACATCTCCTAGTAATGAGAATATTGTTATGACGGTGCATCAGTGTGAGCTTACAAGGCCATCATCCCAGGTGGAGCTTTCTTCAGGTGTCAGTCTATTTGGTATGATTTTAAACTTTTAAAATTTTTATTTAAACTTCAGTATTTCTCCATCAGCCATGGAGTATTTAAAAATGCAATATCAACTGATCCAACATATTTGATCCCTAGTAAGAGCCTTCTAAAATATAAGCCTGTTAACTTGGGGTGTTACCTTTTTAAGCCTGTTTGAGTTGTGATCACAGTAGTCTTTATTGGCCTTTCAGCAAAGTAAAAGTTTCTAAAAGAATGGAGCTCATGTGCTCCCATAAATATATACACCTGCTATGTCCTCACAAAATTAAAAATTAATAAAAAGAAAAATAGAGTAAGGTATGAGAAGAAAGATAGAGACAGCTACAGTCAAGTTAGTTTTAGGTTATGTGGTAGTAGAGAGAAGTCAGGGAGACAAGAGGCAGTAAAGAGAATTAGGGCAGACTGGGCAACATAATGAGATCTCATCTCTACAAAAATAAAACCAAAATTAGCCAGGTGTGTTGGTGCATGTCTGTAGTCCTAACTACCTAGAAGGCTGAGGCAGGAGGATTGCTTGAGCCAGGGAGGTTGAGGTCATAGTGAACCATGCTCAAACCAGTGCACTGCAGTCTGGGCGACAGAGCAAGATCTTGTTTCAAAAGAAACAGAGAGAGAGAGAATTGGAGTGTGACAACTAGCAACACATTGGATTCTTTATTAATATTTTATTTACAACTTGCTCAGCCTAAGATTTTTTCATAAACGTTAAATGGTTTCTCATCTGCTTAGCCACACAAGTCATTCTTTGACAAGAAACTAAAAATGTACAGGTCTATTTTCCACTTATTTCTTTCTTCAAGCATTCCCATTTGTCTATCTCTAATCTCAGTAGTGTTGCTTTATAACTGGATTCCAGTTATTTGCCTAGCAGTATTGGACCTTTATTTTGAGGCTAGATATTTAAGTTTCTAACCAAATTTTGATTTCAACTTTTGTAAAAAATATTTCTTCAATTTGCCATCTTGGTGCAACGCACTACCCTCATATTCAAGTTAAAGAAATACTTAATCTGAGTCTCATCCCCAGTCTACCAAGGATTTCCAGAAACTGCCCACCTTTCATAGGGTCTCCTCTAAGTTAGGAACTCATTCAATCTCCATTCTCATATGAACTTCTGTACATTTTAGTGTTAAGGCACAAGGTGTGTTACTTAAAGTCTTTAGCTTGTTTTTTTGATTAATGAACATTTTTTCTGGACCCCAGGGGGCCTATATTCTTATCTATGATACATCTATGCTTTCAAAGAAATTTCCTATTAGATTTCCATCTGGAGGTCAGTTTATGAAATTACTGCTAAGGTTATATTCTGATACCTCGATGATATTTGAATTCAAATAGTCCATATGCTTTAAAGAAATATCATGCTTTGCACTAAGGTCAAGAGCAACTTGTAAGTTAACCTATCCCAATGTTTAAACAGGAGAACTAATCAGTGTGACATTTATTTGCTCTATGTGAGAATGTATAGATTAAATATCACTTGTAGAAGTAGCAAGCAAACTTTCATGCTAAGGTTTTGCATTATGTGTAGGGTACATCATTTTCTAAATAAACACTTTTTTGCAAGCTCTGCTATTTAGATATATATTTTTGCAGCCCTTCAAAAACACTATGGGAAAAATATTTTTCTTTTTAAATGCACAATCTCATTCACATAACATGTTTTAGGAAATTCACTAAGACACAGTTATTAGACTTAATTTGTAAGTATAAGTATGGGACTGGAAATAAATATGCACAGAGTTTCAATAAATTCTCAGACCTCCCATGTATTTAATAGGACTATTGAAATTATGACAGGAGGAACAGACTCACGACCATTCTAAAGGAACCTCTTTCCCGTCCCTTTTTGTAACTTACAGCCACTCTTCATCACATGGCCCAACCTCGATTGCCTAGTGGCAATTTATTCACATTTTCACTGATGCTTAACGAAGTAACACATACCTTCTTCAGATCTCTGATTTTATAACAAACTTCACCAATGTTTCTCCCTACTAAATTGCTCTTCTTACAACTCCATAAGTTTTTATATCACCCATCTTCAAATCTAAAGTCAAGTAACACATATTCTAGTTAATCTTTTTTGAAATCCCCATAGGCAGTAGTCACTAGTCCGAACATTAAAATACTTTCATCTTTGTTGTAGTGTTAGCACTTGTTTACAAAATTTATTTTGTTCACTAGAATGCAATTTTTTTCTGTGTAGAAGCCAGGTCTAATTCATCTTTCTACTGCCTCAGATGCTGAGCATTCATCAGTTCAATCATTACAGTAAAATGAAAATACATTGAATGAATAAAAACAACTCTTAAAAATGATAATTTCTGGGCTGTATGACAAAGAGAATATCAATGGATACAGTAAAAAAGATGGAATGCAGTTTCTCAGATGTAAGAATGTACACCAACAAATCAGTTATAGATGGAAGAATTCACAATGACTAGCTGTGGTGTGTTTAATTTTAGTTTAAGATATTTGCAAACACTCAACAGCCTAGGCTAATTTAAACAGGTTCAGGTTTTAAAGCATAATTCAGTTGCAGCAACCCGAGCAATAGAGAAAAGAGTGTGCTGTGATAACTGAGGTGATGTGATGACACTTATTTATGCATCTCTCCTGGTTGCTGGCAGAATCTAGCTCCGAGTTTCCTAGCAACAGTAATGCACACATGTGAATATGCCCATGTAAATAGCAAATGCAATGAATAAAGTTTCCATTCACTCATTGAACTATCAGTTTGAATTTCCAGACCTGGTTGGTACTAAACCAGTAGGTTTCAAGATTGCTTCAGTGAAGCCTAGGTCGGGTGGATGACACTATATGAAGTTTCAAAGAGGAGTCACTGAATTGTACTAAGCTACTGTGCCATGTGCCCAAGTATGGCAACATAGTGTTATTTCATTCTATGTGTTTTGCAGATTTGAGTGGAGCAGAATTTAGGAGGTTTTTGGAAGCTATTTATTTGTCCAAAATACCTAAGATGAGAAAGAAATATATCAACACATAAAAAGTTTTTCTTTCTTTTCATTTTGAAAGAAGCCACTGAAATTTTGTCTTAAAATTGCCTTTTGCCTTGGAGGTTTTCATGATGTCTTCTGCAACATTCATTCTATATGAGTTATGTGTGATTACACTTCTGAAGACCACTGGGTTATATCAGCACATGGACTCACAATGATTAATAACTATGAGTGCCAAGTGTGATTTTCATGTTTCTACCAGTGGGGTATTGATTAAACTTTAGTTATGGAGAAGTATCTTTATGGCAAGATGTGCATCTGCGTTCACACATTAAGATGAAAGGAGGAAAATAAAGTCATATCCCACCACCTATCAAAAAAATCATTTTGAATAATGAATTACATTACAATGTTGTTGTGAGAAATGACCGTTAGGATGTAATCTAGGGAAGTGTATGAAAACCACATTGGCACTAATGAAACTTGGTACACAATTAAAAAATTTAGTGACAAGGTAACTTAGCCCCTTCTTACCTCAGTTCTTTTGCTCGTAAAATGTGTTTGACATAACTAGCTCTCATGTGTGAAGTAAACAGTATAAAAACAATCTTTTGTTTTCTTTTTTTTTTGAGAAGGAGTCTTATTTTGTTGCCCAGGCTGGAGTGCAGTGGTGCATTCTCGGCTCACTGCAACCTCTGCTTCCTGGGTTCAAGCCATTCTCCTGCCTCAGCCTCCCAAGTAGCTGGGATTACAGGTGCCCGCCACCACACTTGGCTAATTTTTTGTATTTTTAGTAGAGATGGGGTTTCACCATGTTGGCCAGGCTGGTCTTAAACTCCTGACCTCAAGTGATCCACCCGCCTCAGCCTCCCAAAGTGCTGAGATTACAGATGTGAGCCACTGTGCCTGGAAACAGCCTTTTATAGAGTGAGCATTCAACCAATGTTAGATTGCTGATTCTTACTCTTTCCTCTCACTCTTACTGGGTGAATTATGCAAGATTTTGCAAACTTTTAAATAGTGGAAAGGTCTAATGGAGGTAGGGTCATCTATACTTGAATAACTGTCATTTTAGCGTATTCAAGTGCTATTAAAGAATAAAAAGCCCACTATTGTGAAATTAGGCAAATATATTTAGATGTATTTACAAATTTGGAGCTCCAACAAGTTAACGTAGTAAAATTTCATTATCAATAATTTATATATGTGTGTGTGTATGTGTGTGTTAACCATCCATGTGACATAGTAGATGTCACAATAAACTCTTTCCAATATAAGGCATGGGTGTTTTCCAAATGTAATCATAGAAAATGTAGTGTGATATCACTATTTTTAAAGATTTGTCACTAGAGTCAATAGGTGTAATACACGTTCCCCTTTATGTTTTCTTAGAGAATTCATTAAGACTTTTCCACTAATTCATTCAACCGACACATTTTTAAGAAACCATTTTCTTTGTGGCAGTTTCTGCCATCTGCTCCAGAACAAAGAGAAATAAACGTAGAGTGGTGTTTGGAGCTCTAGGCTGATATTACCTTGTCTAGAACTCAGCTCATCATTTCCTTTGTGAAGTTAGACAAGCAGTGTCCGCCTCAGATACATCTCCTGCTTGTACTGAGAAAATGCACAGTGGTGAGAGCTATTTTTTTAGTTTTAATTTAATTTTTAATTGATGAATAATTTTGTATACCTATGGAGTATAATGTAATGTTTCAATACATGTGTATATTGTGGAACAATCAAATCAGGCTAATTAGCATACCTGGCACTCCAAACACTTATCATTTATTTGTAGCAAGAATATTTAAAGGCTCTGTTTTAGCATTGTTGAAAAATATATTAGTGAGAGCTAGTTTAACAGTAAAAAAATACTATTAAACTTAGTGCTATACTTGTAATCCTAGAGAAAAAATGGAAAGTGCTCTGGGATTAGAGTGGGATTCACACCTATAAAGTGTGTTGCTTAATTTTTCCTCAGTTTTCAGGGTTCGTTTTCTAAGAAGAGAATAAGGAAAAATAGTGTAGACAACTGTAAATTGTAAAAATGCGAATGTATAAGGAAAACCAAACTGTGCAACATATTTAAATTTAAATATAAAATATACTTAATGTCAAAAATTGAATGTAATGCTTCTAGATTGTCATTTTTTACATGTGAAATAAAAGTAGTTGAACCTTATTGAGAAATTATAGATAATGTTAGTGTAGAATCACTTAATAAATAGCTGGTGCTGAGTTTTAAACATGTTCCAGTATTATGTTTTCAGTTTATAAAAAAAAAATCAAAGAAATAACTTCTAAAAACAAATTTCCAGGTCTCAAGGTTAACTTACTAAATTAGATTTCCAAAATGAGAGTCCTGGGAATTAATATTTTTATAAATATTTATTCAGTTTCTGTAAGTTTGTAAAAGGAAATCTAACAAAACAAAATGCAGCTTTCAAAATTACTGTAATTAATGATCAAGAGTAGCTTCGTGTGGGTGAGGCAAAAGAGATTCTGCCATTCTAATTGTGGTGTTCCAGTGGCTCATGTAGACAGCAGTACTTTAACTGAAAATGCCCAAGTCTGATCCATCTGCAGGAAGGAAAAATTTGGGTAATTTCACATCATTTGCTACTTCATCAAATTACAGCTGGAGCTCTCTTCTCTCCTGGAGCAACACATAATTTCCTATGTCTAGAACTGTAACACCATTGTACTCATCAAATTCAGTTCACTACTGAACTGAAACAACAAACCTCTTCAGATTCTAAATTGCCACATTATTTCTTCATAAATAAATAAAATCCTTTCCAGAAACAAAAAGGACTTTGCAAAATTGTGTTCATCCACTAGAGCAAATGGCCTTGCCTTTAGAGAAAATAATTTTTTTCCCTTATTAGAATAAAATAGTTTTTCCCCTCTGCAGTTACTAACATGAAGCTTGGTGCAGGCACAAAAAAGAAATCAAAGTCTAGAGTAGTGTACTAAAGTCATCACACTCTGTGACTATGCTCATTGTAAACAACAAAAAAAAATCAAATAATTTCTACTTAGATCACTTAAAGCAACAGGACATGAAAAATATAGACAACATTCATAGCCAAGTAAAACAAATTCCATCTTACTCAAATTCTATATTTTACACCATATTAAGGAGGCAATATTAAAATGAAACCTTTCATTTATTTCATCCATATACGCCAGTGTGCATTCCAATCTTTAAAAAAATGACTATTAACAGTTTATTGCAGAAAACAAGAAAATTACAAAAGAAAAAAGGAGAAAACCCCTGATATTTTACCATTAAATGACAATTACATTTGGTTATTAGTGTTTCTATTTTCAAGAAAGAATTATCTTCATTATACATCTTCTTCATATTTTAAAATATAAAACTCTATCTTTAATATTTTCCAAAAGGATATAAATATTATTAGAGACCATTAGTTTTAGCAACTACCTAGTATCCTTTTTACTGTGGTAAGAACACTTAACATTAGATCTACCATCTTAATAAATATTTCAGTATCTATTCAGTAATGCTAACTATAGCATTATAACTATAGTTATATGGTTGCTATAATACCATAACTATATATAGTTATTATATACATATATACATATTATATATATAACTATTAAGCACAATATTTTACAGCAGATGTCTAGAATGTAATTATCTTGCATAACTGAAACTTTATTCACTTGAGTAGGAAGGTTCCGTTTCTCCCATCCCTCAGGCCCTGGTAACCATCATTCTGCTTTCTGCTTCTCTATGTTCATTTTATATGTCTTATAGAAGTGGAATTATGCAGCATCTGTCCTGTGTTACTGGCTTATTTCACTTAGTGTAATATCCTCCAGGTTTAACCGTGTTGTTCTTTCTTGTGGTAGAACAATATTCCATTATACTGTTTTACATAGTTACTGCACCAGTATACATTCCCACCAACACTGTACAAAGGTTTCCTCTTTTTCCACATTACTGCCAACACTTGCCCATCCTTTCTTTTTTTGAAACAAGCTATCCAACAAATGTGATAAATAATTGTGATTTCGATTTGCAATTTTCTGATGATTAGTGATATTGAACATCTATTAATACACCTGTTGGCCGTTTCTATGTCTTCTTCAGAGAAATGTCTATTCACGTCCTTGAGCCATTTTTTAATTTGGTTACTTGTGGGTTTTGTTTTGTTTTATTTTCACTATTTAGCTAAAAGTGCTATTTATCTACTTTGGATATAAACGTTTTATCAGATATATGGTTTGTAAATGTTTTATTTTACTCTATTGGTTGCCTTTGAATTCTTTTAGTTGCTTTCTTTACTGAGCAGAAGCTTTTCCATTGTGATGTAGCCCCACTTGTCTACTTTACATATTGTTGCCTGTCCTTTATGTGTCACATCAAAGAAATCATTGACAAGAACAATGTCATAAAGATTTTTTCCTATGTTTTACTCTAAGAGTTTCACAGTTTCACACTTTATGTTTAAGTTCTTCATCCATGTTGAACTGATTTTTTAAAATATGTTATAGTGTAAGGGTCCAGTTTCATTTTTTTGTGTTTGGATATCCAGTTTTCTCATTTGTTGCAAAGACCATTCTTTCTCTATTGTGTATTCTTACCACCTTTGTCAAAAATTAATTGATTATATATATGTGGTATGGTTTCTGTTCTATCTATCTATCTATCTATCTATCTATCTATCTATCTATCTATCTATCTATCTATCATCTATGTCTTAATACCAGGACCACACTCTTTTAATTACTATAGCTTTGTAATATATTTTGAAATCAGGAAGTGTGATGTTTCCAGATATGTTAGTATTGTTTTAGCAATTCGATGTTTTTTTTTACTCCATATAAATTTTAGAATTGCTTTTCTATCTCCTTAAAAAATGTCATAGGGATTTTGTTAGGGATTGCAATGAATCTATAAATCATTTTAGGTAATATGGATATTTTTAAATAATATTAGCCTTCTAATCTGCTCCTGCATTTGATTTGTTAGTATTTTATTGAAAAAGTTTGCATCTATGATTATCAGAAATATTGATCTGTAGTTTTCTTCTAATGTGAAGTATTTGGCTGGCTTTGGTTTCAGAGTAATGCTTGACATAGAATAAATGTGGAAGTATTCCATTATCATCATTTTTTTCAAAGATGTAAATGGATTGAAGTTAATTCTGTAAATGCTTGCTAGAATAAACAAGTGAATTCATCTGGTCATTGACTTTTTTATTTGTTAGGAGGAATTTGATATTTGATTACTGATTCAATCTCCTTGCTAGTTGTAGGTTTGTTCAGATTTTCTATTTCTTCTTGATTCGGTTTTTGTAAATATAAGAGAAACATACATAATGAAATTTATTCGTTTATTCTATGTTATCCAACTTGTTGGCATGTAATTTTTACAGTTATCTTTTACAATCCTTTTAATTTCTGTAATGACATTTGTAATGTTTCCTCATTAATTTCTAATTTTATTTGTCTTCTCTATCTTTTCTTGTACTTTACCCAATAGTTTGCTATTTCTGTTTATCATTTACAAAAAGCAATTCATATTTTTTTTTCTGTTTTCTATTTTATTTATTTCTGCTCTAATCTTTATTTTCTTCTCCTAACATTAAGGTTACTTCATTTACTTTTCTAGTTCCTTGAAGCATAAAGTTAGGTTGTTTATCTGAGATATATCTTCTTTTTCAATGTAGGCATTTATTGCTATTTACTTTCCTTTTAGTGATGCTTCTGCTATGTTTGTAAATGTTGTGTTTTCAGTTTCATTTGTCTCAAGATTTTTGCTCATTTCTTTTCGATTTCTAATGGCCTTTCAGTTTGCTTATTCTGCTTTCTGATTGATCTAGTCTGCTGTTGAAACTCTGTAACGATTCAGTCCTATAATTCATGTTTAGTACTTTTTTCTATATTTTTTAAAATATTTTATTTCCGTTCTTGCATTGCATTGTTTATGCATTGTTCTCCTGACATTGGTAAGTGACTTTATGACTGTTATTTTGAATCCTGCATCAGTTAAATCACATATCTCCATACTAGGATCAATATCTGGAGATTTATCTCGTTCTTGTTGTTGTTGTAGTTGAAACATAGTACCCTGTTTCTTCAATTCCCTTGACGTTTTATGTTAGTGTCTGGATATTAAATAAACTAGCCAACACTCCTAGTCTTCAAACATTAGCCTAGTACAGGATAAAACCATCAGCTTGACCAGAGATTCTGGGTGTCTCCCAAGACTTCATGCTAGTTGATACACTTTCTTTGTTCTCAGTGGCCCCCCACCCCTGCCCAGCATCTATAGTTTTTCCCAATCCCATCAGCTCCTCAAGACAGGTGAGACAGAAGCCAGGGCCTCAAGCAGCCACCAGAGAAACTATAATATTGGACATATGATCCAGTCCTTTCCTTCTATCTCCAGGGAGGAGCTGGAAGCTGCAGGTTTCCTCCTGATTATATGTAGCTCTGTTGGGGTAGGGCTTATGGTGAGAAGGCATCACAACAATTTCTACTGGTTTCAATGTGACTGGATTCTCACTTGAGATACAGGACTCTCTCAACTTGTTCCTGTGTTTTTCACAAAGGAAATGATTCTGTGTGTTGTTATTGAATTGTTGAGTCTACGGAGATAAGGAGGGTCCAGGATTTCCTATTTTTCCATCTTACTTAAGCACCCCCCTATATAGTATCCTATAATGTGGATTTATTATAACTAGTTATCCTTTGTTGGACATTTTAGCTTTCCGATTTTTTAAATAAATGGTATGGCAAATTTCTTTGTCTACGCGTGTGTGTGTGTGTGTGTGTGTGTGTGTAATTTTTTACCTTAAAAAGAAAATTATTTGGCTAAGGGATATAAACGTTTTATGAGCTCATGTTACATGGCCTCAAACTGTATTTTAGAAAGTTTGTGGCAATTTATTTTTCTAGAAGCAATACATGAAAATGCATATTTCACCACAATTGGTCTATTTCAAATATCCTAATAGAATGAGAAAGTTATGAAGATGTAGGCAAGTGCTATGTATCACATAGTCTCAAGCAGGGATTTATAACACCATAAAACCACATGCACATTTCATTTATATGAGTATTTTTCAGATGGAGGAAACAGAAAAGTGAAAGCATGTGGTCCACAGATTTTGTCCTGCTCTAAATTACAGATTACTTTCTCTACCTCTCCTATGACCATCATTTTTACCTGTTATTAAAGGTCAGGTGACTACCACTGACCAATGGTGACAGTAGGATCACTGGAGTTTGGGTATTATCTGGGACAAATATTTAAAGGTAATGTAAAAAGTACTGATTTAATTTCCACATTGTTTTAGTTGCTACATTAATGTAAACTTCTTGTGGAAAAAATGCTAAACAAAAATAAATGATTAAGTTATGTTATCTTTTTACAGATTTTGATAAAAGTGAATACAGTCATTTTCAAAAATGCTATAGAATTTGCACTAGAAACAATATTGCAGTAGTTTGTTTCACATTTTTGCTAACATCATAAGAGGCTATGAATAATTTATAAGAAACTAATTTAGTCTTGAACATAAATTTTCTGATGGTGGGGAAAAGCTCTTTATTATGCATGTTTTATGACTTAATTTTTCTCCTGTCCCTATTAAAATGTACGAGTATTACACTTTCATAGTTTAACTTCTGACTGTATAGACTGTAGAAAAGGAGGGACAACTGGAAACATCTCTAGATACATGCTTGTTATAGTTTGGAACACTATTTTATTTATAATCCAATAAGAAATTGGATTAACATTTTAAATTTCTCTCTTAGGTGCCTCACTTTCCAATCTAATAAAATTCCGTTCACTTAGTGGACAACATTTTGGAGATGAAGTCTGCAAAGACAATTTTTTTTCTTTTAGATTAAAAAATATACTTCCAATAGCAAAATAAAATATTCTGAGCCATATAAAAAATTCTATCATTTTTGCTTCACTGCAAGATACATCCTTAGCCATGAGACCTTTGCAACCCCACTAGATAGTAATGCCACTTTGCATGCTTCTGTTTCTATCACCATAAATTTCTATTGATCAAGGTACTCATCATATCCTAGTCTTGGGTCCCGGAATAACTGTATGACATCTTAGGATAGGCCCAACATGGAAGAGAAATTTCCATATCTCAAGGAATATATCCAGTCTACCAGGCTCTGCAGACCCTAGCCCTGTACTTTACTGAACCTTCCTTCCTAGATCTGTTATTCATAATATAAATACTTGTCTTAAAGCAAATCTTCCTTGTGGAAAAAAACAAATTAGTATAATTTATTTTTCTCCTGATAAGAGACTGTTTATTTCGTTTATGGAGAAAGAGTAGTTTGGAGAATGGAGCATTTCCAGACATTAGGTGGAATTACATAACCAAAAACAAAAACCTTCAACGTTGGGGGAAAGAAGCAAGAAATAATCTGTGGCATCATGGATAATCCCTGAGTTAGAAGACATGAGTGTATATATTCACTGTGGCTCCCAAAAGTTTTTGATCTTGAATGAAACAATGAAGTTTCCATGTCCCCATCTGGAAGGGTGAAAATGCCTAACTTGGGATTTTGTTGTGATCACTGTATCAACCAATATACATAAAAATCTTGTGTAAATTACAGAGAAACATACATGTATAAAATATTATTTTGCCAAGTAGGGTGAAGGGAATGCATAACATAATAGAAATCTGATATGTTTTGCCTTTCTCATAATACTGCCTAGTTGTTACATTGTTTTTCTGTATAAAAATTGTATTTAATATATATTTCTTATCCTCTTGAAATCAACATATTGAGAGGTTAAAGTCTCCCTACAAGTAGCAAGACAAGCATAAGTTTTCTGTAAAAATAATGGTTCTAATTCAGTTATGATCCATGATTTTTCATCAGTTACACTTAATAATTGTTCAGTAAAGAAAAAGGATCAACATCTTTCAGTACTATATTTCTGGGCATCTTTGCAATGCCTTGGCCTAGAAAGCTGGCAGAGTACACTGGAAATAACGTAGGCATTTCAGTATGAGGCAACATCTGCACGTTATAGGTGCTTAATAAATAGATGCTTGCTGTCTGATTTGCAATTTAAGATATTCAGGCATAAAAATGAGTGTATAAGTACTTATTCTAAACAAATGCAAAATTTATAATCATGCTTAATTTAAATAAATTCATCTTGATTGAAATTGAGGGTTTGATGCCACCATGCCCATTTTGCTTTGATATGTTTATTTTTCCATGTTGCTAATTGAACCTGTCACAGATTACAACTACGCAAACTATGCTGAAAGTGTCTCAGGAGGGATCTACAGGATAGGGAACAGCTGTGGGTGTAATTTGTATTTACAGTCAGTTTTTAGAAGTTTCCCCACGCTGGGTTCTTTGCAGTCGCCTGTGGGAAGCAGAGGACATGCACAAGTGGAGCTGATTTTGCAGAACCTGCTGCGGACACTCAGTGCATGTTTGTGAAAATCGCGTTTGGCACCTAGTCACTGAAGTGAAGCAGTGTGTCAGGTCAACCGAAACTGTCTGCTGATTTGTTCTTGCCAAGCAGCTCTGAGGACATGCAATAGGAGTCGTTAACACCTGACTCTTTCACTTAAATTGACACGTGATACTTTTGACAGGAAACATGACAGACAATTAGCATATCTCATCTATAATATGAAACAAATGAAAAAAAGGACTCCTCTTTTAGTTATTCTCATTCCCGATGCAGGATGTGGGCTGTGTAAAATCATGTTATCCATCAAAGCAGAAGAGCAGACTATCAAAGTCACCAAAAAGAAACAGAGAAAAGGTTCCTTAATTATTCAAGAAGAGAAACAAAGCTCTAGGCAGGGGAGTATCTGAAGTATAAACACAAACCTCATTCAAACTTTGAGTCTTTATATGAGTTCATGTCCTTTCTAAGTCATTCTTTTTTTTTCTTCATTTTTTTAACTTTTTTCTTATTTTACAGCTTTATTCTTTCTTAATTTCTATTGCTTTTGGGGTGTAAGTGGTTTTTTGGGGGGATACAATAGCTTTTGGGGTACAAGTGGTTCTTTTGGTTACACAGATAAATTATTTGGTGGTGAATTCTGACATTTTAGTAAACTAGTCACCTGAGTGGTATACATTGTACCAAATACATAGTTTTCTATCCCTGGCCCCCTCCCACCCATCTACTCTGAGTTTCTACAGTCCGTTACATAACTCTGTATGCCTTTGTGTACTCACATTTTATTTCCCACATAAAAGCGAGAACATACGTTTTTTGGTTTTCCACTCTTGTGTTACCTCACTTAGAATAATGACCTCCAGCTCCATCCAAGTTGCTACAAAAGACATTATCTTATTGTTTTAATGGCTGAGTAGTATTCCATGGTGAATATATACCACATTTTCTTTGTCCACTCATTAGCTGATGGGAACATAGGTTAATTCCACATCTTTACGACTGTGAATTGTGCTGCCGTAAACATACATGTGCAAGTATATTTTTCATATAATGACTTCTTTTCCTTTGGGTAGATATTCAGTAGTGGATCACTGGATTGAATGGTAGACCTACGTTTAGCTCTTTAAGGTATCTCTATATATTTTCCATAGAAGTTGTATTAATTTACATACCGACCAGCAGTAAATAAAGTGTTCCCTTTTCCCCCCTTCCATGGCAACATCTATTGTTTTTTGACTTTCAAAATTTGAATCAGGGTTGTAGGTTTGCATGTGTGTGTGTTTAAACTTATCTCAAATAACAGACTTAATTAGGGCCTTATATGTGATTAATAAAAATGTAGCCACATGAATTTTTATCTTTGGAAAAAATTAATTATATGTAATAGTTTTCTAGATACAGAAGGTTATTTCTATATATGTTCATTGTGAATTCCTGGCTTCTCATTAAAGCTGTTTTACCATTAGTGTATTCTAGCTTGTATGGACAGGAGTACATCTGATAAAAGATCACAGGATACATACTTCTGTACATCAATTTCTAAAAAGAGATTTCCAAATATTGCTAGTAGCATGTATTTTTTTTATTCTCTCCTAAGTACAAATTATAGAGTTGAAGGCTAAATTTTAGATTACACCTGCCGGACGTGTGAGCTTTGTTCTTCTGAATAGGTCTTCATATCATCACTGGTTATTAAATACATATTTAGTACTTACCCTTTGTATTTGTTATCTAGTGTTTCATTATACATTGCCACAAATTTAGTGGCTAAAAACAACAAACATTTGTTATTTTACAGCTTCTGTGGGTCAGGAGTGCAAGCATGGCTTAGCTACATCCTCTGCTACAGGGTCTCTCAGAAACCTGTAGTCAAGCTATTGTCCAGCTCTAGGTCTCTGCTTCCACGTTCACCAGGTTGGCTAGATCTATTTCCTTCCAGACTGCCGGCCAACCTCCCTCAATCATTTGATATATGGGTGTTTCAACAGGGCAGTTCCCACTGTGGCAGCTCCCTTCCTTGAATCTTGTAGGGGAGAGAGTTTACTGGCAAGAGGAATGTTACATTCTATTAATGTAATCACAGAAGTGACATCCTGCCCCCTTTGTCATATTCCATTTACTAGAATTAAGTCACAGATCTCTCCCACAGTCAAAGGAAGGGATTTATACAAGAGCTTGAATGTCATACCTCCTGGTACATAGGGCTACCCTAGAATGGATCCACCACATCTTCCATGGTCCAAATGTTAAGGGAATATGACTACAGAGATTATGACTCCTTTTTACCCTCACTGGTACTCCTTTATTACAAAATATTCTGGTTTAGAACTTACTCTCACATATCTTCTGACTTAAAAAAAAATGCAGCTTAATGCATGTTTTTGGTGGTGGTTGTGTAAACAAACCTCGTGTACTTCCAGTCATAGAAGGCTGTGTGTGGTGGCTTATGCTTGTAATCCAGTGCTTTGGGAGGCCAAGGCAGGAGGATCACTTGAGGCTAGGAGTTCAAGACCAGCCTGGGCAACACAGACCCCTGTCTACACAAAAAATTTTTAAATTAGCCAAGTGTGATGGTGCATGCCTGTAATCCCAGCTACTCAGGAAGCTTAAGTGGGAGGATTGTTTGAGCCCAGGAGTTCAAGACTGCAGTGAGCTATGATGGTGCCATGGCACTCCAGGCTGGGCAAAAGAGCGAGTCCCTATCATTAAAATTTTAAAAAAGGAAATATAGCACTTACAATTATGCATAGTACATAATACTTGATGATGACTGATAGGATTTGGCTCTGTCCTTACTCATATCTCATTTTGAATTGTAATTCTCATAATCCCCACATGTCATGGGAAGGACCTGGTGGGAGGTAATTGAATCATTGGGGTGGTTACCCCCATACTGTTCTCATGATAGTGAGTGAGTTCTCACAAGATCTAATGATTTTATAAGGGCCTTTTTCCCCTTTGGGTGGCAGCTCTCCTTCCTGCCACCATGTCAAGAGAATGTGTTTGCTTTCCCCTCCACTATGATTGTAAGTTTCCTGAGGCATCCCCAGCCATGTGGAACTGTGAGTCAATTAAACCTCTTTCCTTTATAAATCACGCAGTCTTGAATATTTCCTTATAGCAATGTGAGAACAGACTAATACAATCATAAACACAACTATGTTGCTGGTTTATGTATTTATTATACTAATTTTTATTGTTACTTTAGAGCGTACTTCATATGTATATATATTTTAAAATTAGCTGCAAAACAGCCTCAGGTAGGTCCTTGAGGAGGTATTCAGAAGGAGGCATTGTTATCATAGGAGATGACTACTCCATGTGTGTTATTGCCCCCGAAGACCTTCCAGGAGGACAAGATGTGGAAGTGGAAAACAGTAATATTGACGATCTTGACTCTGTGCAGATGTAGGCAAATGTGTGTGTTTATTTCTTAATAAAAATGTTTAAAAAATAAAAATAAATAATTTTAAAAATAGGAATAAAAGCTTATAAAATAAGGAAAAAAACTATTTTTGTACAGCTGTACAATGTGTTGGTGTTTTAAGTTGTTTTCTTACCAAAGAGTCAAAAAGCTTAAAAAAAATAAAAGTGTATAAGGTAAGAATGTTATGGCAAGCTAAAGTTCATTTATTATGAATATGAAAAATGTTTTAAATAAACGTAGTATAGCCTAAGTGTACAGTGTTGATAAAGCTTACAGAAGGGCGCAGTAATGTCCTAGACCTTTACATTCACTCATCACTCACTCACTGACTCAACCAGAGCAACTTCCCATCCTGCAAGTTCCATTCATGGTAAGTAAGTGCCCTAGACAGGTGTATCACTTTGTATGTTTTCTAGCACATTTTCCTGTAACTTTTCTATGTTTATGCACACACATACTTACCATTGAATTACAAGTGCCTGCTGTATTCAGTGCAATCACATGCTGCACAGGTTTGTAGACTAGGAAGAGTAGGTGACATCATATAGCCTAGGTATTTAGTAGGCTATACCATCAAGGTTTGCAAAAGTGCATTCTATAATGTTTGCACAGGAACAAAATAACCTAACAACACATTTCTCAGAATGTATTCCTGTTGTTATGTAACACAAGACTGTATATTGTTCACTTAGAGAATTGCACATGTTTAGAAGAAAAATACACTAATTGAATGTTTAACTGTATTTAATTATGCTAGAAAATGGAAAAAAAAAGATACAATTGCGTGTTTAGTGGACATCTGAGTAAAGAAATGCCTAAGACAGGAACCCGGAGTTTGGTTTGTGTCTCCCATTTGGCTCTCTGTTTGATCTCAGGCAAGTGACTTAATTTCTCCCAACATTTCTTGTCTCAGCTATAAAAGGAATGCCTGAGACTGGGGATTCCCCAAGATCCCATCTAGTATTAAGCTCCATGAGTTTATGGTCTCTGTTCTGGTTGCTGTGTGGCTCCAGCATGATGCAGTGACCACAGCCCGTCCAGGTCCCTCAGCCCAGGTGTATGCCATCAGCTACACCTCCCTATAGTGCAGGTGTGGGTGAGTCGGAATTCACAGAGAGACTGCAGACATCTTTTAGAGTACAGTCACTAACTGACTCATCATACACCTAACCGTGGTCTTGGATTTAACAATTTATGTAGTTTCAGTGGCACTGGAAGGCCAACCTTTTGACTATCTTATCAGTCTGCAAATATTGTCATTTCTTTGGCTGTGATGGCTCCCAAAAATGTTATTTATGTCTTATAAATCCACTTTGTGATGAGAAGGGCTTTCTAATATTTTCAAAATGGGATGAGCTATTGGCACTTCATCTTTAAGTTTTGTTTTGTTCTGTTTCCCTGATGGCTGATTTTGAAAGACTTTTTGGGAAAGAGTTGTGGGGAAATAAGAGAGAAGGATGCTATCGAATAGAACACAGTGATGTATTTTAGGACTCTATGCTAAGTTTGAGTTATTTTGCTATTTTTTCTTCAACTCTAAACAAAAGAGAAAAGTAATTTTAGAACCTCCTACATACACTTTAAAAATAATGTTAACATTATTCTTAAAATGCTCTTTCAAAGGTAGAGTTCAAACATTAGAACACGATATTTTTGTTCTCTGTATCTTCTCTGATCTCTAAAACATCATCTCTGATAAAATCAAAATAAAATAAAATTGTAGTTAAAGTGATGAAAAATGTATAATATATGTACTAATAATGATTTATGAAAAAAGAAATTCCAGGGTATAAAAGACACTGCAAATAAGGTTCATTTAAAACAATATTCCTGGGAATAAATTGGAGGCAAGAGTTCATTTATAAATCTCTTTTGATTCATAAGAAAGTGCCTTTAATAAAATAATTTCATTTTCCTCTTTTCAAATCACTGATCATTTAGTTTCATAATATTTATCTAATGAATTTAAAAGTCATATATAGTTATAAGCAAAGTTATTAATAAATCCTGCCTGAAAATGACTACCCAAATAATTCATTGTATCAATGACCTAAGTCTTTCATAAGTTGTTTGTCTACATACAGAAATCCTCTACACACACACACACAGAGAGACAGAGAGAGAGAGAGAGAACCTCACAAAATTTGCCCTCTAGGTTCACTATATCATGTATACTAATGTCCTAAGCCTTCACATTCACTCACCACTCACTCAGCTTTGAATAATGGCAGTTAATCCTGACTAGAGACAACACAGCATTTCTGTTAGAAGGAAGAGCCATGTAGTTGTTTTGTGAAATAGGCTCTTGCAAGGGCCTGAAAAATTAAATTTGGTGGTAGTTCCATAGCTTCATTTTTAACGCCAAAAACTCACATAAAATGGCTATCATGGAATATTTTTATGACTTTTTGCAAGAAAATGACACTCATAACTTAGATTTAAATGTTTAGGACACTTTTCGTTTTAAATACATTATCAAATCAGAACTTAATTAAATAAATGGAGATTCTTTTGCAGGTTTGTGTTGTGTTTTTTCTCAAGAGAACTCTCCTCTGGATGACTTGGTTTTCTGAAGGCCTACTTCACAAGGCAAGTCCACAGCTATCCCCTCTTACAGAAATGTGATGTTCTCTCTGTCAGCATTTGGTGCCATTAGGAAGATTATTTGTAGTACTTTTGTCTAAAAGTCACAACCTCTGAGACTAATAGGAAAGAAGACAGAAGCCAGATTACAGGACAGATCTGCTACCCCACAAATCAGTATGTAGGTGTGACAGTTAATTCAGTTGATGTTATGAATTGTATCTATTCATCAGGCTACATTTAGGACTTAGGACCCCTGATATAAATAGTGAGAATTTTACGAGAGAATGAGCAGAAGCAGTGGAGCAAGGACCTAAGATTAGTTTGAATGAACTATATTTGTTTTACAGGCGACATTCTAGAAGGCTCTTTTTAAGAGACGATTGAGTTTTTTATTCTCTTCCTTAACATGATGTTACTGTACCTGTCACTGTTTTAGATTAGCAATTATTTTATAAGGAATTGAAAAAAAAGACTACATTATTTAATACAATGCATAACCTTCAGCAGATGAAGCAAGGTGAATACAATGTAAACCTAAAAGCATAGTCTTTTTTTATTTTTGCCTTAAGATCAACATCAGCATTATAATGGAGTCCACTAATTATGCATGAACTTTTTCATAATGCAGTAATTGTTTCCATGCTTTGCTGTGCTGCAGCGTTTTAAGCTGCGGATGATATTATCTGATGGGTAAATGCAGGAACTAATGAAAGAAAGTGTGACTGTGTCAGGACCTTGAATGAAAAATCAGAAAGGTGCTGATTTGGATAATTGTTAAAAATAAGAATATTGAACTGAAAGGTTTGAGCTAAATTTAGCCTAACAATGACAGGAAATAGGTCCACAAATTACTTAATGACTAATGTTTAAAATTACTACAAAATACAGTATACAAGAGGGCAGTAATTCGATTTTAATTAAGTTCTACTTCAACCATATGTCTACACTGATAAAATGATGTGAAGAACTGAAATAGCATTATAGTTTTATTAAATATCTTGGGTAGGAAAGTTATTTTAATAGCTCCTTCATTTTTTCCCTTCAATCATGCTACTAGTAGGAACAGGATTTAATTTAATGCGTATGTTCATACCACATAGGGATTAGGAAATGTTTGAATCTTCACAAGTGTCAAGAATTCTACCTGGTACTTCATAAATTATCTCTTTTAGTCAGACTACAGCGCTAGCAGGTATGTACTATGATTCCCATTTTACAGATAACAAGCCAAGATTTCATGAAATGAAATAGCTTATCCAAGGCCCACACTAGAGTTCTCAGAGCCACCAAGTTCCGAAAAGGGTGCGTTTTCCATGGTAACCCAGTGCCTAACACATTTCAACTTCTTTTTTTCTCAACAAATGCTCCTTCTATAAAATTATACTTTTAAGTGAAAATGTATTTTTAATTTCTGAGACTTATTAAGAAAAACCATAAAGACTTTTGCTTTATTCTTGTCTTCACACTTAACATTCCTGTGTTTTCATTTATTTAATTATATGTAGTAGTGTTTAGACTTTGCATTCAATTAGCATTTATAATATTAAACGTATTTAAAGGAGATTAGAGTTTTGGGACTTTACAAAAACATGCTCTTGAGATTACTGGAATGTTGTTTATTTTATGATAGTGAGAGAGCTAAGTCAAAGCCGCACAACTACATGGAAACTGAACAACCTGCTCCTGACTAACTACTGGGTAAATAACGAAATGAAGGCAGAAATAAAGATGTTCTTTGAAACCAATGAGAACAACGACACAACATACCAGCATCTCTGGGACACATTTAAAGCAGTGTGTAGAGGGAAATTTATAGCACTAAATGCCCACAAGAGAAAGCAGGAAAGATCTAAAATCGACACCCTAACAGCACAATTAAAAGATCTAGAGAAACAAGAGCAAACACATTCAAAAGCTAGCAGAAGGCGGCCGGGCGCGGTGGCTCACGCTTGTAATCCCAGCACTTTGGGAGGCCGAGGCGGGCGGATCACGAGGTCAGGAGATCGAGACCATGGTGAAACCCCGTCTCTACTAAAAATACAAAAAATTAGCCAGGCGTGGTGGCGGGCGCCTGTAGTCCCAGCTACTCGGAGAGGCTGAGGCAGGAGAATGGCGTGAACCTGGGAGGCGGAGCTTGCAGTGAGCGGAGATCGCGCCACTGCACTCCAGCCTGGGTGAAAGAGCGAGACTCCGTCTCAAAAAAAAAAAAGCTAGCAGAAGGGAAGAAATAACTAAGTCAGAGCAAAACTGAAGGAGATAGAGACACAAAAAAACTTCAAAAAATCAATGAATCCAGGAGCTGGTTTTTTGAAAGGATAAAAAAAAAAGACCACTAACAAGACTAATAAAGAAAAAAGGAGAAAAGAATCAAATAGACACAATAAAAAATGATAAAGGGGATATCACCACCAATCCCACAGAAATACAAACTACCATCAGAGAATACTATAAACACCTCTATGCAAATAAACTAGAAAATCTAGAAGAAATGGATAAATTCCTGGACACATACACCCTGCCAAGACTAAACCAGGAAGAAATTGAGTCCCTGAATAGACCAATAATAGGCTCTGAAATTGAGGCAATAATTTGTAGCCTATCAACCAAAAAAGGTCCAGGACCAGACAGATTCGCAGCCAAATTCTACCAGAGTTACAAGGAGGAGCTGGTACCATTCCTTCTGAAACTACTCCTATCAATAGAAAAAGAGGGAATCCTCCCTAACTCATTTTATGAGGCCAGCATCATCCTGATACCAAAGCCTGGCAGAGAAACACAACAAAAAAAAGAGAACTTTAGACAAATATTCCTGATGAACATCAATGCAAAAATCCTCAATAAAATACTGGCAAACAGAATCCAGCAGCACATCAAAAAGCTTATCCACCACGATCAAGCTGGCTTCATCCCGGGGATGGAAGGCTGGTTCAACATATGCAAATCAATAAACGTAATCCATCATATAAACAGAACCAAAGACAAAAACCACATGATTGTCTCAATAGATGCAGAAAAGGCCTTCGACAAAATTCAACAGCCCTTCATGCTAAAAACTCTCAATAAACTAGGTATTGATGGAATGTATCTCAAAATAATAAGAGCTATTTATGATAACCACACAGCCAATATCATACCGAATGGGCAAAAACTGGAAGCATTCCCTTTGAAAATGGGCACAAGACAGGGATGCCCTCTCTCAGCACTCCTATTCAATATAGTGTTGGAAGTTCTGGCCAGGGCAATCAGGCAGCAGACAGAAATTAAGCATACAGCAGACAGAAATTAAGCGTATTCCATTAGGAAGAGAGGAATTCAAGTTGTCCCTGTTTGCAGATGACATGATTGTATATTTAGAAAACCCCATCATCTCAGCCCAAAATCTCCTTAAGCTGATAAGCAACTTCAGAAAAGTCTCAGGATACAAAATCAATGTGCAAAAATCACAAGCATTCCTATACACCAATAACAGACAAACAGAGAGCCAAATCATGAGTGAACTCCCATTCACAACTGCTTCAAAGAGAATAAAATACCTAGGAATCCAACTTATAAGGCATGTGAAGGACCTCTTCAAGGCAAACTACAAACCACTGCTCAATGAAATAAAAGAGGACACAAACAAATGGAAGAACATTCCATGCTCATGGATAGGAAGAATCAACATCGTGAAAATGGCCATACTGGCCAAGGTAATTTATAGATTCAATGCCATCCCCTTCAAGCTACCAATGACTTTCTTCACAGAATTGGAAAAAACGACTTTAAAGTTATCATGGAACCGCAAAAGAGCCCGCATTGCCAAGACAATCTTAAGCCAAGAGAACAAAGCTGGAGGCATCATGCTACCTGACTTCAAACTATACTACAAGGCTACAGTAACCAGAACAGCATGGTACTGGTACCAAAACAGAGATATAGATTGATGGAACAGAACGGAGCCCTCAGAAATAATACCACACATCTAAAACCATCAGATCTTTGACAAACCTGACAAAAACTAGAAATGGGGAAAGGATTCTCTATTTAATAAATGGTGCTGGGAAAACTGGCTAGCCATATGTAGAAAGCTGAAACTGGATTCCTTCGTTACACCTTGTACAAAAATTAATTTAAGATCGATTAAGGACTTAAATGTTAGACCTAAAACCATAAAAACCCTAGAAGAAAACCTAGGCAATACCATTCAGGACATAGGCATGGGCAAGGACTTCATGTCTAAAACACCAAAAGCAATGGCAACAAAAGCCAAAATTGACAAATGAGATCTAATTAAACTAAAGAGCTTCTACACAACACAAGAAACTACCATCAGAGTGAACAGGTAATCTATAGAATGGGAGGAAATTTTTGCAATCTACCCATCTGACAAAGGGCTAATGTCCAGAATCTACAAAGAACTTAAACAAATTTACAAGAAAAAAATCAAACGACCCCATTCAAAAAGTGGGCAAAATATATGAACAGACACTTCTCAAAGGAAGACATTTATGCAGCCAAAAGACACATGAAACAATGCTCATCATCACTGGCCATCAGAGACATCAAACCACAATGAGATACCATCTTATACCAGTTAGAATGGCAATCATTAAAAAGTCAGGAAACAACAGGTGCTGGAGAGGATGTGGAGAAACAGGAACACTTTTACACTGTTGGCAGGAGTGTAAACTAGTTAAACCATTGTGGAAGACAGTGTGGCAATTCCTCAAGGATCTAGAACTAGAAATACCATTTGACCCAGCCATCCCATTACTGGGTATATACCCAAAGGATTATAAATCATGCTACTATAAAGGCACATGCACACATATGTTTATTGCAGCATTATTCACAATAGCAAAGACTTGGAACCAACCCAAATGTCCATCAATGATAGACTGGACTAAGAAAATGTGGCACATATACACCATGGAATACTATGCAGCCCTAAAAAAGGATGAGTTCATGTCCTTTGCAGGGACATGGATGAAGCTGGAAACCATCATTCTGAGCAAACTATCGCAAGGACAGAAAACCAAACACCGCATGTTCTCACTCATAGATGGGAATTGAACAATGAGAACACTTGGACACAGGATGGGGAACATCACACTCCGGGGCCTGTTGTGGGGTAGGGGGAGGGGTGGGCATAGCATTAGGAGAAATACCTAATGTAAATGACGAGTTAATGGGTGCAGCACACCAACATGGCACCGTATACATATGTAACAAAACTGCACATTGTGCACATGTACGCTAGAACTTGAAGTATAATACAATTAATTTTTTAAAAAGTAATATGAAAGTACAAAATAGCTTACCATTAGACTTCCTAAATGCTTACATTAAAACATGTTCCACCCAATATGACAGAACAAAAAGTGTGTATATAAGATTTAAAATGAAGAGTATATATTAAAGTTCAGAACTGAATTATTAACATTCAAGGGTTATGTCACAATGCCTGTAAAGCCCAAGCCAGTGATAGTTTGCATATCTGAAAGTCATAACACATTCCTTTAGCAAAAGTATTTGCGTTTGAATTAACATCTCCTCTTTCCATGAACATAGCTACATTTATTTCCAGAAAACATGTTGATTTGCCCTGTTTCAGTTTAACAGAGAAATAGATTTGAAGATTTTACTATTTGCTTTATCCAAGATAATTCTCACCCAAAATTGGATGATGTAAAAGTTTGTCACAGTAAGATGTATAGAGTAAAATCTAAAAGCCATCTAAAGTGCTAACATTCTTTCTCAAAAATATTAAATATGTTAAAGAATATGAAAAATAATGAATTTATCTTCTTATGAAACACTAGCTTCGAAGACTCTTTTGCATTTATTCTGTGCTACTTTCAAAAACACTGAAATATCCCCAATAAGTATAGATCGTTGCTTTTCACTGCTTTGCTATTAGTTCTAATTTAAGATAATCTTGTATGACTAAATCGCATTTTAGTCAATTTTGAAACCATGCTTCATAATTTCCTTTATTCTTACTCTAAGCTACCTGACTTTTTTTCTTTCCTACCTAAGATTCGTGCTTTTGGCAATCACTCAACCGCAAATGAATGCTAACTTACTTTAACCCCCTTTATTATAGCCTTAAAAAAGCAGTGTCTAGAATTTTTTCTTTAAATAATTAAATCATTAATAAACTTGCATTTAATATTTTATGTGTATTTTCCCCCTTAAGTCAAAAAATTAAGCAGGAAAAAAACTAGCGAAGTCTTTTATAAAAGGCTGATTAAATTTTTCTCTGTCTCCATCCTTTTATACTGATATGGACATATCAATGTTATGTGTGCTATAACAAAATGTATTCATTTCCTGCAAACAGACTAACTTACAAATACTAATGAAAACTTACAAGTCATGATGCTCAGGAAGTCACTCAGCCTCCCTCAATGAAACTCAATGAGGACGGTAATCCCAGAATTAAAGCAAAAACGAGGATGGTAATCCCTGAACAAGTCATCAAATGATTGTACATGAATGTCGAGGTAATGCATATTGAAATGCTAGTAACACAAAAATCTTCTAACTATATATCTATTAAAATAATCCCCCATATATTAATTTATCTTGAGGACAGTATCTTATGTTCTCCAGCACTTTTTTCTGCTGTTTTGCATAGTGTTTAGTGCAACAAGTAACTTTGTTACTTGTCAATGACAATTTCTTCTTTGTATGGGCTTTATTATTTGCATGTCATGCTCTTTCTCCCCAACTCTTGATGTGATTTGGCTCAACTCTTACTCATCTGGGAACTCAGCTTAAATTTCAGTCCTTTTGACAACCTCCTTGAGTTCTCAGACTAGATTAGGTCCCATTGGTGTGCAGTGTCATAATACTCTGTAAATGTCCTTATGGTACTTATCAGAGTGGGAATCAGTAAATTACTTGTGTATATATTTTAACATTTTCTTGAACTCTCACATGTGAAGTTTATAGCGCACCTTGTACCTGCCATCTCTAAGACTCTAATTCCTAACAAAATAATTATTCAATATATATTGTTTGGCCTGATGAATGAGTAAATGACATGTTATTCAGCAAAAGAAGAAAGAAAAATGTTGAGCCTAATATTTTAATGGTGTATTTATTACAGACAACTTAATCCACTCGAGTTAATTTCAGCATAGATGGATTTATTTAGGGTTATTAAATAGCTGACCAAAGTAGTGAGAGGTCTAGAGAAATGGGGCTGGAGATTTCAGGAACAACCTCACCCACCAAATATTTAGAACTGGCTGGAGCTGCTTCCATGTACCACCAGCACCTAAGCCACGCTATTGAACTGTCCTCATTAGAAATATGCCACTGCATCCCACCAGAGAACCACAACACCCATTCTAGCCTTGAGGGCGACAGTTCCTTCACACGGTATTCTTCTTTAGTTGAAATAGTATATATTCTATGTTGGTAAAGGACTTTGCTCATGCTCAAAACTGAATATAACACTTCTGTCTTAGAGTTGATTGTTGTTGAGCCGGCAGACTTTACAAGACTGTGGGTTTGATTAAACCCATGATGAGATGACTTGACCACATGTCCCATAGTCAGGTGTTCATTTCTAAACAGTCTGAGTGGCATGTCAGACATGTTTGGTACTCTGTACCGCACATGGCATTGCCTTGCTTCAAAACCTATACTTCTAGATTCTGATTGTATTTTGGGAAAATTGCCCAATATTCACATAGCGAAATTTACCTCCAAAGCTACCTCTGAAGACATAGGGTCTAACGTCATGAGCTGGGTTATACGGTACAAGCAGACAGCTACAGCAGAGAGCTCTCCTGCTGCAATACTTCTTTATCTCCCATTAGATGTGTAGTAGGAGAAGTTCCCAGATCCTAAAGAAGCATAAAGACACCGTGTTTATTCTTAGTGGTAAAAGGGGTGAGATGCAATAATTCATCCTTTATTTGAAGGAGATGTTCTGGCATAACCAAGACCACTGGACTTCACTTATGTTGCAAATCCCTAAGTCAGTAATGAGTTAATCTTCCAACCTTCTGTATTTCATGTGTCTAACCAAAGCCTCCAATTCATTTGCCATTTCATGATCAACAGGTCCCGTAAACATGACGTCACTGATAGAGTTGGCAATGAGATATTTTCGGACTATATAGGTGATCTAGGTCCCTTTAAATTATTGATATGAACTAAATGTGTCCTTCTCTCAAAATCCCCAAATTCACAAGTTTAAATCCCAACCCCCAATATAATGGCATTTGGAGGTAAAGCCTTTGAGAAGTAATTAGGGTTACATGAGATCATTCAGTGGGGCACTCATGATAAGATTAATGTCCATATAAACATAGGAGGAAACACAGACAGCATCTCTCTTTCTCTGTCTCTCTCTCCTCTGCTGTGTGAGGATACAATGAGAAGATGACCATTTACAAACCAGAAAGAAGACCCTCACCATATACTGAATCTGCCAACATCTTGATCTTGAACTTTCCAGCCTCTAGTACTGAGACATAATTTTTTTTTTTTTTTAAAATGGAGTCTCACCCTGTTGCCTAGGCTGGAGTGCAACAGTGCAATCTCGGCTCACCACAACCTCCGCCTCCTGGGTTCAAGCAATTCTCCTGCCTCAGCCTCCCAAGTAGCTGGGATTACAGGCACCAGCCACCACGCCCGACTAATTTTTTGTATTTTTAGTAGAGACGGGGTTTCACCATGTTGGCCAGGCTGGTCTTGAACTCCTGATTTCGTGATCCACCCACCTTGGCCTCCCAAAGTGCTGGGATTACATGCATGAGCCACCACACCCGGACTTGTAAGTTTTGTTTCTTAAGCATCCAGTCTGTATTATGTTTTTATAGCAGCCCAAAATGACAACTGTATCAAGACAGCAGACAGGAGAGTTATAGCACTTGGGCTAAGATCATAAATATATACTATTGTCTACATTTGTCCAATGTGAAAGAACTGTTTCTGGTCCTCCTTCCTTATAAGGATAGAAAAATAAATATATTTGTTAGATGAACAATCTCAAACTATGTACTTGAGGATGTATTAATCTGTGCTAGAAAATATATTACATCTAGAAGAATAGCTGAAATGTGGGTGAACTTTTGATGGTTTATTGTCAACTTCTAAGATCTGCCTGGTTTTTGTAGGGGCCAGACTGATGTTTTAATGGGATATAGTGGATCCACCTCTGCAGGTTTGGGTCTTTAAGTGTGCAATCAATCTTGGCTACTCACCCTAGGTTGTAATATTGCTTTGGTTTAATATCTTAATTAGGAGTTGGGGTGGGGAGGTTTCAGAACCTTTACCTGGGGCTTCTCCCACTACAATTGCTATTAACTCAACTCTCTGGAAGGCCCATTCCAAGTATACACTGAGGCATCTGAGAAAACCCCACTGTGAGTCACACCTAGGTTAGGATCCCATTTAGTTCCTGCCCCCAATCTGCTCCACTGAAACCAAACACCTCCATAAAGATTTGGGTTTCCAAGTATCAACTTGAACCCTGTGTGAAACAGCCTTTGAAATATTTTGATATGCTCCTTCAGTGTAATGCCACCTAAAGAAATGGTGTTGGTGTAGGATCTTTGGGGGGAAGGTCTGGAGAGCCCACTACAGTCCTCAACTGCTAAGGTGTTGCTGAGTGATTCCCCCTGGGAATGCAGTTTGTCCTTTACTCAGTAGATTCAGGTATCAGCGTTGACTCAGGTCCGGAAACTGGGCAAAAGACTGAGACTTTCTATTTTTGTGGCCATTTCCAGCCTCATAATTATCTATTTTTATTTCTTTCAATTGTATAGATTAATACATACCTTGTTGGCTGTCCATATTGCTTACTTTGGAAATTACAAATCATCAGCTTGTTGAGGCCTGTCCTGATGGCTCATTATGACATCTGCACTTCCCTGGTTTCTGAGAGTTGAACACTATCCCCGATGTCTCTTATCTTAGAGTCCTATGAAGCTCACTGCTATCAGAAAACCAAGCTGTGGAATAGAATCTCCTACTGACAGTCATTAGGGACAGCATCCATCTTAACAAAGCTGATTCTGTTCCTGTCTACACTTTCTTTTCCCCTGAGGTACAAAGAAAGGTAGGTGTCCTACCTTTGAGGTGTCCCCTAAGCCCTCTCAGAGACCATAGTCAGCTGATGAGACCTCTCATCTTATGCAGAATATCTACTCTACCACACTCACTTTGTATCTTTCAATTCCTTTGGTGTTCTTTCCTTAGCAGTCTGCCATTTTTAATTCACTTAGTACAAGCCAATGTTTTTTCTATCTTCAAAGAGCAAATTTAAAGTTTGATAACATTATGTCTCTGAGTTATTGCCAGAGCATTAAATCCTGTATTATAGAAAATTTCTCCTTTGTCAATCAATTTCTCCTTATCCAACATTGAGTCCTCTCAGGATCCAGTTCCATACCTCCTCTTCTGGCTCCTACTGTTACATGTATAGGCTTATTTGGTGTATAATCCCTTTTATCCCTTAGCAGGCCCAGAACTTCCCTGGTGAGGTTATGTTATGGCTTAACCCTAGTTTTTGGTCTGGAGGAGAGAAGTAAGTAGATATTGCAGTAGGATGGGATGTGTTCTCATGTAAGGTATAAAGAAGCAGCCAGGTGTGGTGGCTCACGCCTGTAATCCTAGCACTTTGGGAAGCTTAGGCGGGTGGATCACCTGAGGTCAGGAGTTCAAGACCAGCCTGGCCAACATGGCAAAACCCCTGTCTCTACTAAAAATACAAAAATTAGCTGGACGTGGTGGCAGGAACCTGTAATCCCAGTTACTCGGGAGGCTGAGGTAGGAGAATCGCTTGAACCTGGGGAGTGGAGGCTGCAGTGAGCTGAAATTGTGCCACTTCACTCCAGCCTAGGCATAAGAGCAAAACTCCAGCTCGGGAAAAAAAAAAAAAAAAAGGAAGCCGAGGAGAGTGCTAAGCTACTTCTGCAGCATTGTTTTATTTAAGAGTAAGCTTCCTGAGACCGCTCTTGGTACCAAATTTCATTTATTAGGTTCCCTGAGAAATAGACTGTAAGATCTGAGATCTGCATGTAGGAATTTTATCAAATCATGCTCCTTAAAACAATACAGTTGAGTGTTTAAAGAAACAAGCGTGAGCAGACAGAGAAGTTGGACTGAGAAGCCATGCAACAGAAGCCTCAGCTATTTCTATAGGAAGGCCCTGGAACTAGAAATGCCCTTCGGAATTGCCCCATGAAGTAAGGGTACCCGGTTATCCCTACATCAGTCATTGGATGCAGCCTGCCCTGGAAAAAGGCTTAAGACAAAACCTTGTGTGAGGCAGCTCACTTTAGCTGAAGTTAATTTCTAAAGTGAGATTTATCTGCGAGCTATCAGAAGTCATCTGTCTGGAAGCTGGAGTAATGAGCTCTTTTGTCCAGAAGGGAGACCTAGAGCCCCAGCATTCACTGGAGTTCATATGTTCATGTGTTTCACTTGGAAATTATATGAAATTTTTCATACAATATTGAGTTTAAAATATTGACCAAAGTATTTCCCTTAGTGAATGAATAAACTGGCATGGTTTGATTTCCAAGCTTTGATCCTTCATTAGAATACTCGGCAACAAGTACCTCAGTGGTTTCCTGTTTTACAAACAATGAATAACTACTACTGCATTTAAATTAATAAATTAAAAACTTCCAGTAAAAGGGCAGGTTATAAAATAATATACATCATGTAATATGATCAGGAAATAAAGTAATATCTTTCAACATAAATATTTGTTATAACATTGTGACTAGAGAAAATAAGACTGGTTAAATAGGTGGAACTCATCAAACTTCAGATGGTGAAAGAAAGATATTTTAGGTTGTGAAGAATAAGTAAAAATATTAGAAGGTTATATGTGCTTTGAAATGCTGGTATCTGGAGCTTTTTGCCTATTTAAAGCAACAGTTCAATACTCAGATAATGTGGACAGCAATAAAGAACTATTTGTATTTGAAATAATGAAACAATGGAGAATAAAGCCTCTGATGAATGCACAGATGCAAAGAGTTCATGAAAAATGCCAACAGCGACATGCAACATGGTTTTTATCATATTATCTTATGTCTTTTTCTGATTAAACAGTAATCCATTTTTATGACATTATATGGGTGTGTGTGTATACGCGCATTATAGAAATACATAAAATGGAAAGGTAAAGGGTTATTATCCTAGAATTCAAATATAAGTACCTTTTTCTTCATGTTTTTCTTCTTTTTACATATAGTAATGTGCATCAATAGTTTTACTATACAACAAAGGTCATCACAAAGAAGATGGAAAATTTAACTTGTAAAAAAATGCCAAAAAAATAAACTTAAAATGGAAAAACATATGTATTGTTCAAAATACTGGGCTAGGGACAGATTGCCTGGGTTGAAGTCCAGGCCCCAATTACTAGCAACTCTTATTACTCAAGACAAGTTACATAACTTCATATTACTTTATGTAAACTAGTAAAATAATTGTAGACACCTCATTAGTTTGACATGATGGATAACTAAAGTACTAATATATAGCATCTGAACATAGTAACACTTAAGATAGTATTGTCATTATTAAAATTAGTGAAATGTAATGGAGTCGGCTAATCAGTTTAGAACAAAGACACAATACAAACTACCAACAAGAAAGAGGACAATGGATAAGCACAGAGAATTCACTGAAGAAATAAAAACAGAGAATGAAAGTATCAAAAATGATGAATCTTAGTAGTTATCAAAGACCTAAAATTAAAAATAGTATATTTCATTTATTTATTCATTTATTATTATTATTATTTTTGAGATGGAGACTTGCTCTGTCGCCCAGGCTGGAGTGCAGTGGCACAGTCTCGGCTCACTGCAAGCTCCACCTCCCGGGTTCAAGTGATTCTCTTGCCTTAGCCTCCTGGGCAGCTGGGATTACAGGCCTGCACTGCCACGCCCGGCTAATTGTTGTATTTTTAGTAGAGATGGGGTTTCACCATGTTGGTCAGGTTGGTCTCGAACTCCTGACCTCGTGATCCACCCACCTCGGCCTCCCACAGTGCTGGCATTACAGGCGTGAGCCACCGCGCCCAGCCCATTTCTTTTATTTTTAATGATACACAACTCATATATCCAGAGTAGGTGAGCCCATGAGAAAAAATGTTCACTTTCCTTCTAAGTTTTAGGCACAGTAGTTCCCCTTTTTCAGTGGTTTTGATTCTCATGGTTTCAGTTACCTGCAGTCTGAAAATAAATGGAAAATTCCAGAAATAAACATCCATAAGTTTTAAATCATGCACCATTCTGAGTAGTGTAATAAAATCTCCCGCCATCCTGCCTGGGACATGAATCATTCTTTGTCCAGTGTGTCCACTCTCTGCACACTACCTACCCCATTAGTTACTTTGAAGCCGGCTCAGTTATCAGGTCACAAGTAAAAGGAGGGTGAAAGCAGTCACAAGAAGATATGTTGAGAGAGACAGAGAGACCACATTCACATAACTTTTGTTCCAGTATGTTGTTGTAATTGTTCTATTTTTATTACTTATTGTTGTTAATCTCTGACTATGCCTAATTTATACTTTAAATGTTGTCACAGCAAAAAGCATGGTGTATATATAGGGTTTTGTACCAGTCAAAGTTTTCAGCATTCACTGGAGGTCTTGGGACATAACCCCCACAGCCACAGATAAGGGGAGACTACTGTATTTAAATTGGTAAAACAGAGCAAAGGATACTGAGAATATTCAAGAACAGGGAACACACAGACACTGACCAATCAAAACAGAAAAAGGTGTGGCACTGCAGCAGGGCCCTTAGCTAACAGGCTTGCTCCTCAGGTCAGTGGTGAACCTTTAGTTTTTAGTTCATGAGGACTTGCAGGGGTCTCTGGGAAGACATGGGGCAGGTAGAAGGTGGGGGCGGGGGTTGCATTGGGAAACAGCCGTTGGTATGATGACTCTGTCAATAGTTAGGGTTCTATTTCAGGATCTTAATAACGTTGTGACTGAACCAGATATCAGCTCTAAGTGGGAACAACTTTTACTGAAGACAATTTAAAAATACGTATTCGAATTAAAAGTGCTTCTATCCCTTGGTCTAGTAATTCCACTCATTCACATATTCTATGAATATTACTTTAGCGCACTATATCTCAAGCCCTGCCTAGTCACAGGGGATAAAAATAGGAGCAAAGCAAATATGGCTGGAGAGATCATGGAGTTTAGACTGTCAGGAATTTATCTTAAAGAATGGCTTCAAATATGTGAATCCATAGATTGCCAAGGACGATCAGTGCAGTGCTATGGCAAACTGCAAATGATAAATAATAAAAACGAAAGAAAGGAAAAAAGAAATAACATGAAATAACAGGAATGCTTCCTCAAAGATGGATGGCTATGTAACTTGGACGTGTTAATACAACTGACTATGGTGTGGCCATTGAAAAGAATTTGAATTAATATGTACTGACATGGAAATGTCAAAAATATATAAGTGTGCCAACCCCATTCATTTTCTAATAGAAGTATTAAAAATTACTTTACATACAGTGAAATGGATATATTTTTTGGTGGACAACTTGATTTGTTTTAACAAATGCAAATACAAGCACACATGAAAACCCATACTTCTATCAAGGTATCAAATAGTACCATAACACCAGAAAGGACCCTTGGGCCTCTTTGCAGTCAATCCCAGAAACATCCACTGATCTAATATCTAGGGCAAGGGATTACTTTTTATTCTTCTACAACTTCACATAAATGGAATCATATAGTATGTTATCTTTTGTGTCTCACTATTTTCACTCAGTCTATTGTTTTTGAGTTTCATTCATGTTGTTACATGCATCAGCAGTGCAAGTCTGTTTATTGCTAAGTAATAGTGTATCCAATTCTGTATTCATTTATTTTTGTAAAACAGCTTTAATACAAATTCTTCTTGCTCAGTGAAACTCCCCACTGTTTCAACTTAATACTTCCACTTAATAATTACGTCTTTCTAGCTTCTTTCATACTTTCCAAATCATAATTTCAGATACTATCTCATTACATAAATTTATTAATTTGAGAAAAAATATAAGAAACATCACAGTTTGCTAAGAAAACAATTTTAAAATTATAAGCCATTTATCCATTCTTACATTTTAATAAACCTGCATTTTATAAATCATAAAATATAATACCAAAACTAAAAAGAGAAAAAGTACAATTACTAAAGTAATTACTTTGAATAAGTTCCCATTCCATGTGCCCTAAACATTCTCCTTTCTAGAAACTCACATGTAGCATTGTCTGCTTAGCTGACCTGAAGTTATTGTGACCTCAGCTTTGTTTGATCTTATATGTCATTTACATTTTCCCTTCAGATAATCCACCAGTTTAAAAATATTTTTTAAATTTGTTTATTTTGAATTTTATTTGAGTAGTAACAGAAAATAAAGCAAATATATTCTTTCAGTAACAGGTTGGTCAGAATCACAACTTACCAGAGAACCCTTCTGATATCTCAGTCTAAGAAGGTGCATCCTGCAAAGCTGGTAAGTGCACAGCAGTGGTACAAAGTGCACGGACAGGATTCAGAGGAAATGAAAGTAAAGCATCCTGGAATGCAGTATCTCTGTTCTGAACAAGATACTCATGGGAGAGCAAAACCTTGTTTCTCCCACTTTATAAACCAATTATCTTTCAAAATAAGTGACTCTAGGACCTTTTAAAACATCACCGATATTGTCTCTGGTAGATTTGTATCAAGCAAACGTAGCACGGTAAATAATACACGGATTTGGCACAAAACTAAAATTGCTCATATTAGACCACTGCAAGCGAATCTGTGCAAAACGACTTTAAGGAGTAACTAATCAGATCTTAATGTCTAGCAGATTTCTACTACTGAAAACAAAAACAATAGGGACAGCAACAAAACTCTCGATGTTCTCTGACAATATGACTGATTCCGCAGAGGTCTTTTATCTTTAAAAGAGTAAATTGTCTGAATGGCCTTTATCTGAGTGTGAGAAGTAGTGAAAAACACCAAATGTTATCAAGGAGGAAAAATACAAGGAACACCATGTTTTGCTAAGAAAACAATTTTAAAATTCTAAACCATTTATCCATTATTGCATTGTAATACATCTGTATTTTATAAACCATTACATAATACTAAAATTAAAAAAGGAGAAAAGTAGAATTACTTAAGTAAGATTCAAAATAATTTAATATCCACAAGGAGAATAAAATGGATAATAGATCCTTCAGCACACAAAACTGCTCACAGAGTTTAGACGGCACTGCATATGATCCTGAAAATATTATACAAGAAAATAATCTGAGTGTTAGGTTTCTACTCTTATAAAACAGTATATATTCGGTGTCTTTCTTTAATGAAATAGAGATCCCCTAAACTAACTGTGTTACTGAGGATTAAGCCAGGAAAACAGAAGCCATTCTGCATACTCTCAGAAAAAACAAATGTTTTAATGCATGAAATGGAACCTTAGAAAACCACTGAATGTTTCAGGAGCAAAGGCCTCTGATGACTGCCTCAGCTGTCCAGAGCAACAGAGATTCTGCTGCCACAGATCATAGCTGCTGCTTCTGTTATTTCTCCCAAATTTTGTGAAAATATCCGTCATTGGCAGAGTCTAATTCAAAACTATATAGGAAAAAGATTTGTTGAGATGCAAAGAAAAGTGCAGGATAAAGTGGCAATAATTCTAGGTTAGTATGAGACAATATTGTAAAATATTATTTGGCTATATCATCACATATACCTTAACTCAACATAATTATGAAATAATACTAATGTGGCCTAGAGGGTTTATGTTTTTCATTCATTTAGCATCTGTCATGTGTCAGTCTTGGGCTTGATTCTGGGCATCAATATTGACAATGCATAAAGCCATTGTGTTGTAATAGAGCTTCTCGTTCAGAGAGGAATCTAATGTTATTTCATAATCAGACAAATAAATGGAAGCTTGTAATTGTGGTACCATCCTGCAATGAGAGAATTTGAAATGATAGCCAAATATCAGAAGAGTCAAGGAAAACAAATTCAACAACAGAGATTAACAGTTAATTAGTGATATCACAGATTTGAAAGAAGTTTAAATAATATAAAATTAAACCTAACAAGCAAATATAGAAGAGATAAAACTCCTAAAAGTACAGTAGAATGATTTTATGAATTAAGCACATTTTCCAGTAATATGTGATATAATGAGCAAATTGCTAAAATTTCAGTAGACGTTTAGGATTTTCAATGTACTACACATGTCAACACTTTCCTATCCTACCTTTCAACACATTTCTTTTTAACACAGCTGACAATGCTAAGTTTGTACACGTATGTCCTTGAGATATCTGCCTCACTTATGTGTGTGAAGGGCTTTGAGTTGACATTTCAAGTTGTCTCAATGGAATCACTCTTAAATGTCTTTGGCCTTTCTCTTTTTTTTCTTTTTCTACTCTCGATAAAAATGTCTTTAGTGTAGCAGTAGAAATGATAATGGTAATATTTACTGACTGTTGGAAATAAGTCAGGGAATCTAAGTGCATCAATTCACAAAATCTTTGCAACCACTTTTTGAGATAGGAATAAACAGAATAGATCAGATCTGAATGCCAGCAGCTTGCCTTTGAGCCCAGACGCATCACACTCATGTCATGCTGCCTCTCAGCTGGGAGCAGGGGAACGGAAATCATGTGGCTTTCAAAAGGTGAGGCCTGTGGCCCCGCCGTGATTCCATAATGTAGGCAGTTAACTATCTTTAGGGTTTGCTGTACCAAGTACAATAGCTATCTTTATTCCTTGGCATTTTGAATAGTGATAACTACTATGTTTATTGCAGCATTATTTACAATAACAAAGCCTTGGAACCAACCCAAATGTCCATCAGTGATGGACTGGATAAAGAAAATGTGGCACATATACACCATGGAATACTATGCAGCCATAAAAAAGAATGAGTTCATGTCCTTTGCAGGGACACGGATGAAGCTGGAAACCATCATTCTCAACAAACTAACACAGGAACAGAAAAACAAACACTGCATGTTCTCACTCATAAGTGGAAGTTGAACAATGAGAACCTACAGACACAGGGCGGGGAACATCACACACCAGGGCCTGTCAGGGGTGGGGAAAAAGGGGAGGGAGGGCATTAGGACAAATACCTAATGCATGTGGGGCTTAAAACTTAGATGACGGGTTGAGAGGTGCAGCAAACCACCATGGCACATATATACCTATGTAACAAACCTTCACGTTCTGCACATGTATCCCAGAACTTAAAGTAAAGCAAAAATAGTTAAATAGTTTATTAAAGATAGTTTAACTACTAAATATTTTAACTACTAAACTAATAGTTTAACTACTAAAAATAGCCAAAAACAATTTTTATAGAGGTTTTACATCTCTCTCATTTAATCCTTAAGAATTCATCAGGTGAGAGAGAGAGAACTATGAAAATGGTTGTTTTATAGATTAAAAATACCAACAGTCAATGATGCTAAGTTAGCCATCTAAGATCAGTGGCAGATATGGAATTCAAAAGCATGACGAATTGGTCCCAAAACTGGTTCCTAAGAGTCAAGAGAAGATAAAGGTCTCTATACAGAAATGGTCACCCAAAAAATTGGTAAAATTTTGCTGTAGGACACATATAGAATTTAAAATTAACTGTGAAACATCAAAAGAAAATATTCTCAGCAAAACAAATCCAAGTAAAAGGTGAAAAGTCAGTTAGCACCGCTTTCCTGTTGCTCCAGCTTTCTGCAAGGAATAGCTTGGCTGCCTGGCCTGGGGATTCGCCTCTGGAGGCCCAGACTCTTCAGATTGTGAGAGATCCAAGCATGGTTTGTATGAGTTCCTTATTGCTGCTGCAACAAACTGTCACACATCTATTGGCTTAAAAGAACATGCATTCATCCTCTTATAGTTACAGAGGTCAGAAGCCCAAAATAGGTCCCTCTGGGCTAAAGTATAGGTTTGCGCAGAGCTGGTTTCTTCTGGAGGTTCTACGGGAGAATTTGTTTCCTTGCCTTTTCTAGAGGCCACCTGTGTTCGTTCCTTGCCCCATGGGCCCTTTTTCACATCACTACAACCTCTTGCTTCTTTCATAATGTCTCCTAATACTGACGCATCTTATGTCCTGCCTCCATCTTATAGGGATTCTTGAATTACGTCAAGTTCAGATAATGCAAGATAATCTCCTTACCTCAAAACTTAATCACATCTGCAAAGTCTCTTTTCTCACTTAAGGCAAGATTCATAGGTACCAGAGATTAGGATTTGAGACCCTTTGGGGGCCATTTTTCAGAACACCACAGGCTACTAATCCTCTTAGATGCTCAATTTTGTCAACTAAGGCCCATCTAAGTTTAATTTCTTACTACACTTCCAGAACCATACTGCTCTAATGTTTGTTTGTTTGTTTTTCCCTAGGGATTACTAAACATCACACATTCGTGTATCATTGTACCTGTGTGACAATGACCAATCTGAGACTGGTAATAGTTATTATCTACAAGGCCTGGCAGAATGTATCAGGTAATGCTCAAAGTGTTTTTGCATCTTCTTTTTCATAAATTCCAAGGAATCTCTTACTGTTTACTGATTTTATTTACAAAGTCCTGAGTTCCCTGAAGAATTAGACATGGGACCTCTGTTAAGAAATTTCCAGTTGCATTTGACCAGGCACGTGGTTTTTAAATGAAATATTCATACATAAAAAATATAAATGCATATATCTGGATATATTTCAAGATATAAGAATAACTTTTTCAATATTGTTGATCCCTCTATGTCTCTCTCCTGAGACATCAGACCAACTCCAAGTCTGAAAAATACATTGGCTGAGTACTCCCAAAGCCGCTCAATGCTCCTAAACTTATTACTCTGTTTAGCTCTGTCCTGTTATTGCCAATTATAGTCAGGTTAAAAAACATTAAAAAGTATGCCTTTGTAATTATAGTTTGCTTCATTGTTATTTATTTTGCTGATTAAAGACATAATGGAGTCTCAGCTCAGTTAGAATAATATTGGATTAAAATTGTCATGATACATTGTAAGACAACAGCCCTCTAAGGAATGTTTGTCTCCACTTAGGAGCCACCTGTGGGGTGGGGAGGAGCTGGAACCTTTCCCATACTTAGATCTAAACATACTTAGAAGTCTGATGAGTTGCAGGGTAGAGCTGCAGTTGACATGTTGTGACAGGAAAGGATGCTGGAGCCCCTGAATTAGATTCACCCTAAAGAACAGATGTAAGAGAAAATATATAAAAATATATTTTAATTCATGCAGAAAGAAAGGAGTCTGTCCAGGAGGCCAGGCTTAGCGATGGAACCTCAAGTTTGGAAGACAGTGGTCATTTGAGTCTTTCTGGTTTCAGATTTTCAAACCAGTCCTGAGAACACTCCAGGGGCTTCCATTTGCCCTAGGGAGAAAAGTATTTGTGTGGAATGGAAAGTCATCTTTCTTGAGTCTGGAACACTACAGGGTGAAAGCACCCCGCTATGGGCAACCTCCTGAGGAGCACCATCCAGAGTCAGGAATGGTGGTGATTCTTCATGATATATTACACGACAGTAGTCCTCTAAGAAATGTTTTCTCTAAGGAGGACCCAAAATTCCGAGCAATCTCTTATTGTGTACTGATTGCATTTACAAAGCTCTGGGTTCCCTGATGATTCTAAGTCCTCCTTAGAGACAAAGGTTCCTTAGAGGACTATTATAATGTATGGTGACAACTTTAATCCAATATTATTCAAACTCAGTTGAGACCCCATTATGTCTTCAATCAGCAAAATAAATAATAACGAAGCAAATTATCATTACAAAAGCATAGTTTTTCTTGTTTGTTTTGTTTTGTTTTTACCTTTCTTATCTTCACAATAAGAAGAGTGAGAGCATTTTTGGGGCAAAGTGGCAGAAATCTGCCCCTTCCTAGAAGCAGAAAAGTGCATGGAGTAGTGAGGCCCAGGCTGTGTATCGCCTGACAATGAGGGAACCAGCAGTGACAGGGTAGTCAGGCATGCACAGCCGGGCAAGGTGCCCAGTGTGGACTTCCCCAGGATAGACTAGGGGGCTTGCAGAGGTGCATAGGTCCAAGTGGAAAATTACAAAGAGCAGCTCGTCTGTTTCAAAAAGGTAAGGCTTACATCTAATACAACACAGATTAAAAAGAATGCAACCTAAATCCTACCCTCACTTTATCCTCTCCAGAGGCATTAGGGATACACAATGATTTGTAAAGCCATAAATGCAAGATTATCTTCATTCCTGTCTATTTCATCGTGTCACTCAGAAGAATTTTTTCACAAGGCGTATTTTTTCAAAAGCATGTGAAAACAAAGTAAACAATTGGAGAGTACGTTGGAGGTTAAAAAAAGCTAGCAGAATTTCCAAAACCTCTGTCAGGTAAACTGTTGTACTCTATTATGCATGTATTAACACAGAAAACAAAATTTATAGCATGAACTAGTTATTTATTCTCTCAGATTTCAAAAATCCATAAATTACCAGAGCCTAGAATGTTTCTCAACAGCAGCACTATTGAAATTTTGGACCATATAATTCTTTCTTCTGGGATATATCTGTGTATTCTAAAATGCTTAGCAGCATCTCTGGCCTCTACCTACTGGATGTCAATAGCAAGCCCCCAGCTCCGACAATCCAAAATGTCTCTGGACACTTACTTAGTACCCATTGTCAAATGTCCCTGGAGGGAAAGATTACCCCCACTTTCTGGTTGAGAAATATTCCTTTCAGGCAATGAGCATTAAGCCCAAGTTCAAAGTTGTGAATTCATTTCCAAATGATGTGCAGTAAGTAATGCAAGTAAAGACATTTTGCTCTATAACTTCATAAGGTAAATTATTTATATTTTAGAGATAAATCCAGATTAATATGTAAATATTTGAAACAGCATTGATTGTTTTATGATATATTTAACAATTATATTTAGAAAATTTTACTAAAAGCAGAAGGATCATGCAAGCTTTCTTAAGGCCCAAACATAAAAATGTGGCTTTGACCCTATATAAAAGATTATTATTATTATTATTATTATTATTATTATTATTATTTTAATCCCACAAAGGAAGTAGAGAGAGCCAGACAGGAAAATAATATTTGGGAAGTTTTTTCTTATTCTTTTATATTGTGGTAATAAATAGTTTTCTCATCATTCGTGGTTCTTTATTCCAAAATGAGGTAGATAACATGGAGAAGCAATTTGATTATTTTAAATAACACCTTTAGGAAAAAAAAATAGCAGTGTTTTGTACTTGCAGAATATGTACTTCGAATTATCCACACAGAAACATTTCAAAACAGATGAAACTACAAAAATTGCAACATTATAAATGATGAAGCCTTTTCTCTGTTGAATTATGGAAGAAACTTACCAGAGAACAATAAAAAGAATTTAGTGTAGAGACACATGATTTTATTTCTTCTGCAGAAAAAGAAGGCACAACAGTGAATTCACCTCTACAGTCATAAAGATGAATTTAAAAACCAATAAAACCCATGGGTACAATCTGCAAAACTGAAGGGAAACATGGCTAGCGCAGTTTCATTCAACATTTACCAATATATCTATACATTAGTATTTTTTTATTTATTCACTCAAGACATTTCTCTATAACAGTAAACCTTAGAGAACAGTCCATGAAAATACTGCCTGAAAGAAACATACATTAAAAGTTTAAAGCAATGATTTCATAGCATTGCTCAGATTAAGTTTTTTATCTCCAGTATTACTGCATGATAAAGAAAATCAAATAAATTTCACTCATGAGGTTTTTCCCCAGAGCTCCTGATTGACAGTGAAAATGTCAGGAGAAGATAAATGCACATATATTGCTGTTGCTTTGTGTCTCATAACTAACCGTTTAACTCCTACAGCAATAGAAAAATATCATAACACAGGCTTGAGAAAGAACACAGTAGAGCACCCTAGAAATAGACAAATCTTGACTAAAGCCCTGGCCAAAACTCAGTGTCCTTGTAGAGCTTACTGTAATATACTGGCAAAAAGTTGAAATAGCTATGGTTACAAAATGGCAATAAATAAAAATATATTTTAATTAATGCAGATGTGAACTCATTGTTATTTATTTTATTTACTTTCTTTTTGAGATAAGATCTCACTGTCAGCCAGGCAGGAGTGCAGTGGTGCAAACATGGCTCACTGTAACATCAACCTCTTGAATTCAAGTGATCTTCCTACCTTAGCCTCCTGAATAGCTGCCCACAGGCTCTGGATTCTGGAGTGCAGTGGCCAGGTCAGGGCTCACTGCAGTCTCCTCCCCAGCTCAGGTGATCCTCCCACCTCAGTCTCTGTAGTAGCTAGGACTACAAGTGTATGCCACCACACTCAGCTAATTTTTGTATTTTTTGAAGCGACAGGGTTTTGCTAGGTTGCCCAAGCTGGTCTTGAGCTGCTGAGCTCAAGCAACACGACTGCCTCAGCCTCCCAAAGTGCTGGGATAATAGGCATGAGCCACCACACCTGGCCAATTTTTTTTTAATTTTATTTTTTGTGGAGATAGTGTCTCACCATGTTGCCTGTGCTGCTCTCAAGCTCCTGGGCTATGCAATCCTTCTGCCTTGGCCTCCCAAAGTGTTGGGATTAGAGGCATGAGCCACTATGCCTAGCCAGATGTAAGTTTTAAAAAGGATATTCTAGCCCAAACAAGGTACAGTACACACACATTTTCTCTTTTCTTTCCACCAGATCCAGCTAAAACCACCGAACATTATATAAAATACTATGAAAGGTGGAAGGGAGAACACAGATGGGCTAGGGACCCTCAAACCCAAGGAACCACGCAATAGTAAGTTTGTAGGTTTTCTTTTAGCCTCCTTTATATCCTGGAGAAACTGGCAGCTGGGAAACTACACATCAAGAAAAGACTGCTTACTTTAGCCAAAGGATTAAGAAAGGACGATCAAGAAAAACAACAATTTTAGCAATAATTGCCCTGCTACAGTCAAACACAATGGTGGAAAAGCATAGCCTCCTGCCACCCACCAGCAAAGACTTCAGCTCCTGTTGGCCAGAAATTGACAAATTCCAGCAGCAGCAACTCCTCTCCTAGTTCTTAGAAAGAACGTACCGCCTGCTAAATAAATAAATAAGAGGCAATCCTGTTTCATAAATAACTTTTTGTGCTTCTTTATCACTCTTCAGATTTTAATTAGGTCCTATCAATGCCCATGAAGTAGACAAAGCAAAATTAATGTATTCATTTCACTTTTTTTTCTGCCTTACTCTGTGAACCAAGTCATTGAATGAGTCACCTATTCATTCCTTCATCTACCTTGATAACAACTTTTCATCTTTCAAATCTCAAAAGATGCCATAAAGATACCATTTCCAAAAAGCCAAATTCCTTGAATGAAACCTTTACCTGTATCTGGGTTTCCATGAGTTCGGTAGCACCTTGACATTTTTTTGTTTGGTTGGTTTTTGCTTTTGGAGACAGGGTCTCACTCTGTCACCCAGGCTGGAGTACAGTGGCACTGAGAGGTGACAGCATGCTGGCAGTCCTCACAGCCCTCGCTCACTCTCGGAGTCTCCTCTGCCTGGGCTCCCACTATGGCGGCACTTAAGGAGCCCTTCAGCCCACCGCTGCACTGTGGGGGCCCCTTTCTGGGCTGGCCAAGGCGGGAGCCGGCTCCCTCAGCTTGCAGGGAGGTGTGGAGGGAGAGGCGCGAGCGGGAACGCGGGCTGTGCACGGCGCTTGCGGGCCGGCTGGAGTTCCGGGTGGGCGTGGGCTTGGCGGGCCCCACCCACTCAGAGCAGCCGGCCGGCCCTGCAGTCCCCAGGCAATGAGGGGCTTAGCACTTAGGCCAGCAGCTGCAGAGGGTTTACTGGGTCCCCCAGCAGTGCCAACCCACCGGCCTGCACTCGATTTCTCACCGGACCTTAGCTGCATTCCCGCGGGGCAGGGCTCGGGACCTGCAGCCCGCCATGCCTGAGCCTCCCACCCCCTTCATGGGCTCCTGTGCGGCCCGAGCCTCCCCGACAAGCGCCACCCCCTGCTCCACAACGCCCAGTCCCATCAACCACCCAAGGGCTGAGGAGTGCGAGCGCACGGTGCGGGACTGGCAGGCAGCTCCACCTGCAGCCCCAGTGCGGGATCCACTGGGTGAAGCCAGCTGGGCTCCTGAGTTTGGTGGAGATGTGGAGAACCTTTATGTCTATCTCAGGGACTGTAAATACACCAATCAGCACCCTGTGTCTAGCTCGAGGTTTGTGGATGCACCAATCGACACTCTGTGTCTGGCTGCTCTAGTGGGGCCTTGGAGAACCTTTGTGTCCATACTCTGTATCTAACTGATCTGATGGGGACGTGGAGAACTTTTATGTCTAGCTCAGAGATGGTAAACGCACCAATCAGCACCCTGTCAGAACAGACCACTCGGCTCTACCAGTCAGCAGGACGTGGGTGGGGCCAGATAAGAAAATAAAAGCAGGCTGCCCCAGCCAGCAGCGGCAACCCGCTCGGGTCCCCTTCCACACTGTGGAAGCTTTGTTTGCAATAAATCTTGCTATTGCTCACTCTTTGGGTCCACACTGCTTTTACGAGCTTGTAACACTCAACGCGAAAGTCTGCAGCTTCACTTCTGAAGCCAGGGAGACCACGAGCCCACCGGGAGGAATGAACAACTCCAGACGTGCCGCCTTAAGAGCTGTAACACTCACCGCGAAGGTCTGCAGCTTCACTCCTGAGCCAGCGAGACCACGAACCCACCAGAAGGAAGAAACTCTGAACATATCCGAACATCAGAAGGAAGGAACAACTCCAGACGCGCCACCTTAAGAGCTGTAACACTCACCGCGAGGGTCCGCGGCTTCATTCTTGAAGTCAGTGAGACCAAGAACCCACCAATTCCGGACACAGCACCATCATAGCTCATTGCAAGCTCCCACTTGTTGACTCAAGCCATTGTTTGAACTCAGCCTCCAAAAGCTCTGGGATTACAGGTGTGAGCCACTGTGTCCAGCTTAAGGTATTTTTAATTGCCCATTTCAAGATGAGAATATTAATTCTCAGGGAGGCCTGGCCATATATTTGCAGCACGGAGTCCAAATACCATCTTTGCAAAGTGTGTACTCAGGAACCTAGAGGACGTGGCTGTAGCCTGAAATTCTGTTACATTTCATGCTCAGATTGTACGAGATATATATGCAAATCATGTCCCAGAAACAACCCTGATATCTATATACTCTCCAGGGTATATAAATTCTGCTGTGTTTGATAAAGCTTTAGACAAAATCCTTAATTGATTTTCATAAGGCAAAGTAATAATCTATTCTTGGCAGGCGTGCTCATTCTTTCAGAAAACAAACATAATTCTTGATAGGCAATGGTTAGACAGGGAAAATCCATTGCAATGAGACTTGCATTTTCAAGATAAAAATATCACAGCTTTAGTATCATTTGAGAGTTTGTAGATAATTTAGAGTTTATTACTAACTCCATATATCTCAATAAGGAACAATGTTTCTGCATTCCTCTGACAGAATATACTCAGCCTTCAGGAGCATTTTATCCAGAATAGAGTTCTCTTTTAAAACTGCCTTTGTCCTCCTTTACAAACTACTCATCTCAGCAAAGTATATTATATAATCACACATTTAATAAACTTAATTTAAGAAATACATTGTAAAATGTTATTTCCTTTTCCCTGTGTTTAAAAGTAACCACGTAGTCTGTATAGATTAAATAAAATATACTCCTTTTAAAATTATTGTCATTCTTACATTAGAAAAGAGAATGTCAAGTTGCTTGCTCCTGGCTGGAGCAGAAATAAAAGAATATAGAGGGTTATGGCTGCCCATCTGAGACCTCTAGCCACATGAGTTTTGTCGCTTTTCCTCATTATCTCTGTGTTGCTTAGTTAAAAATAAGGTGCTAGAAATCCAACATTCTGCTGACCTTTCTTCACCTTGACATAGAACCAAGGACAAAGACCTACACACTAACAGGTAAGTAAACACTACATGTAAATATCACCCTCCTAGCACTGGAAAAATAACTTATATTTTTCTCTCTTGCTTACAAAAATACATACTTTTTTTTTTTTTTTTTTTTGACAGAGTCTCACTCTGTCCCCAGGCTGGAGTGCAGTGGCGGTGGATCTCAGCTCGCTGCAACCTCCACCTCCCGGGTTCAAGAGACTCTCCTGCCTCAGCCTCCCGAGTAGCTGGGACTATAGGCATGTGCCACCACACCCAGCTAAGTTTTGTATTTTTAGTAGAGATGGGGTTTCACCATGTTGGCCAAGATGGACTTGATCTCTTGACCTCGTGATCTGCCGGCCTCCCAAAGTGCTGGGATTACAGGCATGAGCCACTGTGCCCGGCTGCCCTTTTTAAATAAATTTACAGGATATTGCTGAAGCAAAGGGGAAAAAATTAGAAAAATATAAATAAAACTTAACTTTTTAGCAATAGGAAGTATTTCACTATCTTTTTGAAAGATATCTTTTATGAAAGTTTTTTGAAAACCAAATTTGATAAGCTTTTATATTCTTTCCTTCTCTTAAAGTAGCCATTTCATGGGAAATAGAGAGGGCATATATGGAAGAACATAGAAGCCATGAAATTTTAAATTTGCTTAAATAAACTTTGTTTTGCAAGAACATTTGAAAAATAGTGTTTTTTTACGTGTTTTGTATCCAATTAGGAAATAAAAATAAAATTTGGATTTTAAATTGCATAAGCAAATGTATTTAATATGCCTTCAAATGCCTTTCCAAATTTATGTCATGATAGAGATATGTTCTACTCCTTTATACTCCATGTCTTTAAAGGGAACTTCACCATAAATGGTATTTTCTTCTCTATTTGTGCAACTTAAAATTATACCCATATGTCTAGGAAGCTCATCTCAATATCGTCTTGTCATGCTAGTTTCTCCTACTTCCCAACTAACTCAAGGTTATCCTTTGTTCTCTTAAACCCCATAGAATGTTGTAGAACACTGAAATACTCACCTTAAGTCATTTGTTGGCAGCGTCACTGCAGTAGCCATACATTAAAGATTCAAATATGGGCACCTGGGAAGAGAGAAGAACATGAAAGTGAGCAAAATAGATAGAAAGAGTAAATACATAAATATATACACACATACATAAAACAAACAAAAAGCAGATAAACAAAGACATAGCTTATTATTTAAATAAGTCAATCAGTGAGTATAAGCCCAACTGGAATGTGAGAGGGAGAACAGCTATCTGCTTTTCACGGAAACCTTTTTTTTCTTTTTGAGATGGAGTTTCGCTCTTGTTGCCCAGGCTGGAGTGCAATGGCACGATCTCAGCTCACCACACCCTCTGCCTCCCGGGTTCAAGCGATTCTCTTGCATCAGCCTCCCGAGTAGCCGGGATCACAGGCATGCGCCACCACACCCGGCTAATTTTGTATTTTCAGTAGAGACGGGGTTTCTCCATGTTAGTGAGGCTGGTCTTGAACTCCCGACCTCAGGTGATTCATCCACCTCCGCCTCCCAAAGTGCTGGGATTACAGGCGTGAGCCACCACACCCAGCCAAATCTTTTTTATTTCTATAATGCTTATTATAGCAGAAGCTCATCATTCTGAGATTGATTCAATCAGAGAAATATTTGTTTCAATGCTGGAGGATTGCCTTAGGTTTAGGTTTACTCCTCTTTGACAATTTCCTTGGGGTTTTTCAAGGGTTATTCTGACAATATGTGTTTTTCAACTTACAGGGTGATTCTAGAATCCAACAGATTTGGCAGATGCCACAGTAACAGTGTTTTTAAGACTCTCCTGTGATAAGAACTGTAAACCCCTGTTGACAAGAATCATGTACCCTTGCAGTTGTTATCACAGAACCGGACACATAGTTTATATTCAATAGTCTAAAATACAGAACTGTTTAATTGAGAGCTCAGATTAGTTGTTTCCATGGTAATTTCTACCTGTACTCATGAATATTTACAATCTGATAGGCAAGTTAATAATGCAAACAGGAGCAAAAAAAATCCGAATTATTTTATTTTAGCAGTTGAATTATGGTCATATACAGAGTGCAACAGTGAACATAGAACTCTAACATATATTCATCTAAAGTGTCAATATTTTTTTCTTCTCGATACAACCAATAGTGATATTTGGAGCTTTGAAATTTACAACAAAATCTATGGCAAGTCTTTGAAAATAGTAGTCATAGGACTTCTTTTCTGGCATTTGTCAATCATTTTGGACAAAAAAGACAAAGCATTTGACAGAGATGAACTGTTGTTGGATTTGCTCATTTTGTAGTAACAGATTTCTGAACAGATTTTTATAGCAGGTGTTGCCCATATCCCCATGTAAAAGGAGTCTACGGGGCCTGTGTTGATGAATTGATATATTTAAAAGAACACTTTCTCTCTCCCTCTCTCTCTCTCACACACACACACACACACAGAAATACACACACACACACAGAAATACACACTGCATAATTGCCTCCACTACAACCCAATTCCATGATATATTCTCTAATTGCAGAATCGTTAAAACCTGGTCCTTTACTGATGAAGTATTTCTAGTTTAGAACTCATTCTTTAACCTTTACGTCAATGGTATATTTTCAAAAGTATACCACCAATAATTGTTTATTAAAAGATCAGTGTTATTGGCTGGGCGTGGTGGCTCATACCTGTAATCCCAGCACTTTGGGAGGCCGAGGCAAGTGAATCACCTGAGCTTGGGAGTTATTAAATCACATATAAAAAACAATTCTCTAAGCATAATAACTATAAAAAGTATATTTTCCCTAAAATATGAATATGCTTCAAATATCATCATAAATTTTAAATCCTACTATTATTCAATACACTAGAATTTGATTTTCAAAAGAGCAATATAGAGTTACTTATGCATTCACATGAAAAACATTATACATATTCACTAAACATTTTATGTATGCAAATGAACAACAGTATCTAATTTTCCTTTCATTTTAATAGATGTTTAATGGTGTAAATATTGCTTAGATTTTTATTCATGGAAGCCAGCCACCAAATAATTTACACTTCATTATGTAGTTTTCTCATATTTCCTTTTTTACATTTTAATTAGAGAAATTATAATGTCCATAATCTTGACCAGCAGGCAGATAACTTACAACACTTTGGCTGATTAAGAGTATTTCAACTTGCAAACTCTCCTTATTCATCATCTTTTTTTTTCTTTCTTTTTCTTTTTCAGATGGAGTTTTGCTCTGTCACCCAGGCTGGAGCGTAGTGATGCTATCTCAGCTCAATGCAACCTACGCCTACTGGGTTCAAGCGATTCTCCTGCCTCAGCCTCCCAAGTATCTGGGATTACAGGCATGCACCACCAAGCCCAGCTAATTTTTGTATTCTTAGTAGAGACGGGTTTTCAACACGTTGGCCAGGGTGGTCTCAAACTCCTAGCCTCAAGTTATCCGCCCGCCTCAGCCTCCCATAATGCTGGGATTACAGGCGTAAGCCACCACTCCAGGCCTCCTTATTCATCATGTAACTTTGATAACGAAGTTAACTGATAGCTTAATACTGTTAATGAAACATAAGCCAGAGCCTCCCATCTGCCAACACTGGCTCAGTTGTTATCAAGGAAAAACTTTCTGCTCTGTCCACCAACAATCTAAAAACAACAACAACAACAACAACAACAACAACAACACCATGATGATTAATAGTTATAAATCAACTATATCTTAGTGTCTAAATTTTAGTAAATCCATCCCTGCTATTGGAAATAAATACAACTCAAAATATTTGGTATTGCAGTAGCATCATCTAACCACATGGAAATACGTTAGAACTATGTATATAAACTAAATAATACAGCAAATTCCATAATTACATGGTCAATCAGATAGATCAGAGACTTTCATCTGACCTCATGATATGCTTATATACATGTTAAATATGAGATCTATTTTTAAAATGTATTTGAGATATTTAAAAACACATGGACACATAAAGGGGAAGAATACACACAGGGGTCTTTTGGAAAGTGGAGGGTGGAGGATGGGAGGGAAGGTAGGATCAGGAAAAATAACTAATGGGTACTAGGTTTAATACCTTAATGACGAAATAATCTGTACAACAAACCTTCATGACGAAAGTTTACCTATGTAACAAACCTGCACTGTACCCCTGAATTTAAAATAAGTTAATAAATAAATAAAAATCTAACAGATTTTTAAAAATTCTCTGCTTATCCTAATAGTATATAGTAAGTGTGACTAAAATTTAACAAGTGTAATTCAAATATGAAAAATAATACCCTGGACATCTTTGCCCCACCTGCTGTACTTGAAAAGTTTCTTTTAATATAAAAAGAACATTAGTTCTATTTTCTATTTTCTTTTACATCATTTATCAGGCGTATTTATTCCTTGAACTTTGCTAGATTTGCTCATTGTCTGATTTCATGAATGAAGTGAGCAATATCAGTACATTTGTTCATAGCTATAAATTAATGCATTATTAATTTATAGTCATGTTGGAGTATGGTAAGATAGTGCATTTAATCATGGCAGACAGATAAACCAAGGCCATTCCATGGGATCAAAGAATTTGTGAAATTAAAATCTTGCTAGAAATAAAATTTAGGGGAATAAAAAGAACTTTCCTAAGAAAATTTATGGCTCATAAAACGATCCTTTACGTAAATGGTCAAACTGGTTCACACACTGAACTTAAAATTTCCAGGTCATTTTTAAAACTTACTTATTTAATGACTTACAGGCATTCAAACTCAAACCTAATATGTGACTCATGCAAATGGCTCATTACTAATATTGAGGTCAATGGAATCCCTTATATGAAGAGTGACACATTTACTAGCAGTGATTTTGTCTATTCATCTAATTTCATCTATTGACCTTCCAAAGAGATAGCTTCAAATCTTCACTGCTTGTCTGGTCTTTCAGAAAGTCAGACAAGCTCTCAAGAGCCTTCTAATTAAAATTTCCTCAATGCAGTTTCTTCTACATCAAGTTCCCAGCTTTTCTCTTAGTCTAACCTCAATTCCTTTGATCCAATTTCCATCTAAACAAATAAAAATTTCACAATGCATATGGTCTCCCCTTCCCTCACTTACAGAAGTGAATGCGGGACTAAATGTGGCATTTTCTAATGTTGTAGTATGTGGCATCAAAACTAATTGCAAACCAGATCAATTAGGACCATATTCCCCAAGAGGAAACTCTGAAGCCTGCCAGTCACCAAAACCAAACCCCCATTTCATGCTATCTTCTCTTATGCCATTCCAGCAAGACCTCAGCCTGAAGAATCGCTGCTAGGGTGGGACGAGGCCCTAAATGCCAGGTTCAGAGTCCTGTACTGCAATTAGATAAGCCATAGATATACCCAGGGGTAAGTCAAAGCAGATCTGCAACAAGAAGCCAGACCACACCCAAACACTGCCCTTGCCATTTTCATCTGCATCTCCTGTGTAAGTGTCATAATTTGCCTTGACTCTGAGAGATAAGGGCTCCTAGATCAGCCCTCTTGCATAACACTGCCTTGTTTTACATCAATTTAGTTCCTGGCAGTGGAGGACAAACAAAGCAAAGTTATGCTGATTTTGGATGTTCCTTCACAGTATGCCCCACATCTCACTTGTAAGAACCTGATTCTTTGATGGACCAGTTAATCCCTTAGGATGGAAGTTGAGGCATTTTTTTGATGAAAGGGAAATTTCTGGCAGGAAAAAAAAAAAAGAGTCCGTCTATCTTAGAATAGATATATAAGTGACTGGTTTCACATTTTGGTATAATAATGAATACTCCTCTTATTACCTAGAGGATCCTATAGCTTCAGGCATCTTTTAAATGTTTAACATAACAAAGGGAAATTAATATAAGTGAGGGATTTTTAAAAATACCAAGTAAGACCAGGCACGGTGCTTCACGCCTGTAATCCCAGCACTTTGGGAGACTGAGGTGGGTGGATCACAAGGTCAGGAGTTCGAGACCAGCCTGACAAACATGGTGAAACCCAGTCTCTACTAAAAATACAAAAATTAGCTGGGAGTGGTGGCACATGACTGTAATCCCAGCTACTCGGGAGGCTGAGGCAGGAGAATCACTTGAACCCAGGAGGTGGAGGTTGCAGCGAGCTGAAGTCACACCACTGCACTCCAGCCTGGGCCACAGAGCAAGACTCCGTCTCAAAAAAAAAAAAAAAAAAAAAACCAGGAAATTAGATACTACTCCAATGCTAGGGAACATGAATAGTTTTTTTTTTTTTCAATGGTGAAACATTTTGTTTTCACATACACATAAATATATCTGTCAAATATGTCCATCACATCAGTAGATCTGTCAGATCCGTCAGATTTGAGCATTTTTATCTAAGATCTGACTCTCTTTCTTATGGGTATTTAATATAATCACACTATGACCAAGATATCATGAAAGGAAATTAGAACATTTAACTGCTTCCGGAATTTCAAGATAAGTTATTAAATTATTGTTACGACTATTCTTTTTTTACATAATTCTATAAATAGAATTAACAATAATTGCATAAAATTATCTGGGCTAAACAGCCATGGATTGAAGATATCTCAAAGCAAGTTTTTAAACATGAAATTTAACCTTGCTACCAACAAATATTTATAAAGATGTTCATAGTATTATGCTGGCTATTGTATAGAGATATTAAAGACATATTGTATAGATATATTAAAGACATATATGAAACATTTTAGCCAACGAGAAGTTTTGAATAGTTGTTGAAGAAATAATTTAAACTATTTATTATAAAGCTACATTATTTACCCAATGGAACACGTAATTTCTATATTACAAAAATCTTCCAGTGAAAATACTAATATAATTGTCCAGTACAACCAATTTTATTTGAATTTCCAAAGTAATTTCTCAATATACCCTGTGTTTAGCCACACAATGCACTTTTTATAATGTAGAATTAGAGAACATTTTTTTCCCATCTTCTAATGCAAATTTTTAAATCTACAATTTTTTTAGTCCTTAGTTTTCGCAATTTCATGCTAAGCTTCCCAAATTTATTTCTCTTTTCCTGTAAATTGCTTTCTTATTGTCTTTTTACATAATATTTATCGGATACTTATTTAAATGCTTGAATAAATATATAATGAATAAATAAATTCACATATGAATAAATAAATGAATGTTAATTTGTTTACATGTCAATGTTACAGGCAAATGGAACTGCTTAATAACAACAAAGAAGATCTTTGTCTCTAAGAGGACATTATGGATAAGAAAATGAGGACTGCAGACAATCTCTGTGAAGGGAGGCATTTTATACCACACAGGATATAGTGGATATACCGCACGCTCACTGTACCTCTGTTATAGTGCCCATTCATATGCTCATAATTCATACATGTGAGTGTGTATGTGAGTGTGCGTTTGTGTGTGTATTATGCAAGGCATTATTCTCATCTAGATTTTGTTTCTGCATGTATCTCAGTGTTTGGCAATGTTTGAAGTACCTCCCTTATCAAAAGTCCAGGGTCAATTCAGCTGGACCATACCATGATAACAGAGCCAAGGGAAAGTACCTCTCAGCTAAGGCTGTTGGAGATACAGAATCCAAGTCACTTGCAACAATGGGCATCAATGGGAAACAAACATGCAATTAGCCTGAGAGGAGCCTAAACGGGCTGCCCGCCTACCGTGGAACAAAGGCAGGAACAGTGTCCAAGAGACAGAAACAGAGCTGGAAATGCAACATTAGAGAGATGAAATTAAGGTCAGTTGACGGAATAAAAGTGCACATATGTAGAAACTGCAGGGAGCAATGGCAGCCTGTGGCTGGTTTTTATTCTTTGCTTAAGCAAAGTGAGGGGGGAGGATCAATCCTGTTTAAGGAATCAGTGGCAGTCTGGACTCTAAATAAATACCTCCTGGTTCAATGAATAATAAGTATAGGATCTCAGAGTAGCAAAATAATAGGAGACTTTAGAGAATCTAATGTCATCATTTGTTTTCATAAATCGGTGAATAAAGAAAGGCTAAAATAGTCATCCAAAGTCACATAATCATTTAGTAGTTAAGTCGGAGCTGGGGTATGACTAGACATTCCCAAACAGGCACTCAGTCCGCACTCATATAGTGCTTTTTTTTCTAGTATTTACTTTAGTCCACTTTTTAAAGGTATGATTGACATACAAAAGCTGTACATATTTAATGTATAAAACTTGATGAGTTTGGAGATATACAGCTGTGAAACCATCAACACAATCTATGCTATAAACATATCCATCATCTCCGAAAGTTTCCTCTTGTCGTAGTTAGTTATTACTATTTGTGTGTGTCTGTGTGTAACAAACACACTTAATATAAAATCTATCCTCTTAGCAAATGTTTAAGTTTACAATACAGTGTCATTAACCGTAGGCACTATGTTCTGCAGCATATTCATCCAGAACTTATTCATCTTGCATAACTGAAACTTCATACACTTTGACAAATAACTCCCATTTTCCCTTCCCCTAGCCTCTGGCAACCAGCATTCTACTCTCTGCTTCTATGAGTTAGACTACTTTAGTTTCTCCATATAAGTGGGATCATGTACTAATTGTCCTGTTGTTTCTGGCTTATTTCACTTAGCACAATGTCCTCCAGTTTCACCCATGTTGTCACAAATGAAAAGATTTTCTACTTTTTTGGTGCTGAACAATATTCCACTGGATGTGTGTGTCTGTGTTTATCATTTTCTTTTTCCATTCATATGTCGATAAACATTTACGTTGCTTCCATATGTTGGCTATTTTGAATAACTCTGCAATGGTTGTGGGAATGCACATATTTCTTTGAGAAGCTGATTTCACTTTCTTTGAATATATACATAAAAGTGGGATTGCTTGATCATGTAGTAATTCTATGGTTAATGTTTTGGGGAACTTCTATAGTGTTTTTTAGTGGCTGCAGGAATTTACATTCAACATTCAACAAGACTTCTTTTCTCTCCACATCTTGTCAACAATTGTTACCTCTTATCTTTTTTATAATAGCTGTCCTACCGGGTGTGAGGTGATGCCTCCCTGTAGTTTTAATTTGCATTTGTCTGAGATTAGTAATGTTGAACACCTTTTCATAAACCTGCTAGCCATTTGTATGTTTTCTTTGGAGTAATGTCTATTCAGTTTCTTTGCACATTCTAAAATCAGGTTATTTGGATATTTTACTACTGAACTATAGGAATTCCTTAGATAATTTGGATATTAGCTATCCAAATTAATCGTGGCTAGCAAATATTTCCTCCCTTCCTGTCAATTGCCTCTTTATTTTGGTAATTGTTCCCTTTGCTGTGCATCTTTTTAGTTTCTTATAGTACGTATTTTGTAAAAGTGGCCTAAATACAATATTTTAAGAGAGCTTTAAGAAGTGTTGTGTTTACTCCTAATATTTAAGGTATTATAAAATCACAAGACCTTTGGGTCAGACAAGTTAGGCCTTCAACCTTAGGTTGGCACCTGTGGTGCATACTGCTGCCCACTGTGTACTTATTTCCCCTCCTTCCCTTTCACAGAAGAGCTCAGATTTTCTTCTCACACAGTGGCTGAGAGAAAGGTGAGACCTTCACCAGTTTATGGAGTGCATTATGAATAGGTTAAGCCACAGGTAAGATCACTGCCCTCTCCACAGAAATGACAGCCTTAGGAATGGACATCTGAAGTAACGCTAGTATCATCAGGAGCCTGGCTCTGTTACTTTATCCACTCTCTTTCCCATTGTTCCAGCTCAAAAAGGCTGCCTCCACATTAGGCAATTCATCCTAGAGGCAGGGCGGGCAATATCCAGAGAAATCGCTTTCTGTTTAAGAGCAATGAACTCTTTCTCCCAAATCTCCAAACAGACATTCTATCGTGTCTCAGATGCACCCTACAGCTGGAGTTCACCTTACAAGGACACTTCTTGGCATGAAAGGTCTTATTGTGTAAGCCAATGTGAGTCTCTTTTCCTTTACTTCTAACTAAAACACTCCAGCTGGTTCAATACATAAAAGCCAATTCCTGTAATCACATGACAGCATAGTTCCTGGGTGATATAAATATAGCAAACAAATATAAAATGGGCCGGGTGCAGCGGCTCACCTCTGTGATCCCAGCACTTTGGGAGGCCGAGGCGGGCAGATTGCCTGAGCTCAGGAGTTCAAGACCAGCCTGGGCAGCACAGTAAAACCCCATCTCTACTAAAATACAAAAAAATTAGCCCAGCATGGCAGTGTGCACCTGTAGTCCTAGCTACTCAGGAGGCTGAGGCAGAAGAATTGCTTGAATCCGGGAGGTGGAGGTTGCAGTGAGCAGAGATTGTGCCACTGCACTGCAGCCTGGATGACGGAGCAAGACTCCATCTCTAGAAGTCATCCCCTCCAATCTATTGTTTTTTGTGAGAACAATCTATTGTTCCAAGTAAATGCGTGTTTCAAAAAAAAGGAAATACTGATTTAAAAAAATCCTGTACTAGAATTCTCTAGAGGGACAGGATTAATAGGATAGATGTATATACAAAAGGAAGTTTATTAAGGAGTATTGACTCACACTCTTGGCTAGGTCCAAGAGTCCTGAAGAACTTGGAGTTCGATGTTAGAGGGTAGGAAGCATCCAGCATGGGAGAAAGATGTAAGCCGAGAGACTCAGCCAGTCTATTCCCTCCACGTTCATCTGCCTGCTTTTATCCTAGCCAGGCTGGCAGCTGATTAGATGGTCCCCACCCTTTCCCAGTCCAGTGACTCAAATGTTAATGTCTTTGCCAACACCTTCACAGACACACCCAGGATCAATATGTTGCATCCTTCAATCCAATCAAGTTGACACTCAATGTTAACTATCCCAAAATCAGAGGACCCAAGGTGTTGGGGAAGCTCAAGAAAGGATAATTCTTTATAATTGTAGAACGAATGTGCTTCTGTAATTTAATAAGAAAAAAGGTTATTGGTTTCAAAATTATTTAAGTTTGAGAAGATTTACATGTAACAGAATTTAAATCTGTACAATGTAGCATTTGGTTCCTCAGGTTTCTCTTTGGATGTGTCCTTTAAGGCAACTGAAAAAGTTTCAGAGAGAATTCTAACTTACAAAGTTCCAGGTAACTTCATCTAATCTTTTGTTCTTAGTTTTGCTTTTGCACAGCTTGAGACTATACAAACCCTTTTGTGAGAGATTAAGGGAAACTTTTCCTCGTTGAGTATAAAGAATCTTTGGAACTGCACTTTTGAAATTGCTGCTGTCTCATTGATCCTGGAATATTTTGACAGGCACTTTCATGATCTTTATTAAATAAACCTTAGCATTTTCCTTTTCTTTCGTAACTTTAAAAATGTGGATGTGTAACGTATATATTTTTTATGTTTGTCTCTTTTCCAAAGAGGATAAAATAACTGAAAAAGCAAAACATTAGAAATATGTACATTCATAATCCAATTATATAACTTATTTTAAGCCAAAGCATATGATATAAAGTCTTCAATTATAATACTAAACCATTAACTCATACAAAAGTATCTAAATTATATTCAAATAAAAATATGATTCTTGTAAATGTTCTGTCTTCTCAACTAACAGCCAACATACAAGTTAAAAGAACTAGTAAATCAAATTTGCAAAATTTTATGGCAAATAATTATTTTACCTTACGTATTTTCTCTAGGTTTCTGAAGAATGAATCCAAACTATTGCATTTTATTAAGATGCTTACGCTTGAAGCATATTTTCATTTAGAGTTTTAATAAGCCCTTATCCACAAATAAATAAGCTTTGTGAGTCTTTGTGAAACATAAAATGTTAGTACGTTTTTTTCCATCTATTTAGGAAGTTAAAATTTTGCATGTAGAATTGCCAAAATGTCATTCTCTGCATTGTCCAAAAGTGCAAAAGCTGACTAGTGAACTTTCCTGTCTAGTAGATTTGTATTTCACACACCTTCCACCAAATATGATACTGAGACAATGTTAATTATAAAAATATTGGTTATCAATTTAATTTTAGAACGTGGGACTTTTAGGACCTCATTAAAAGTAAATCTATGAAAACTTTGATAGATTCTTTTTGCCTAAAATACACAGACAGCTGTACAGGCTTGTGAGGCTTGCATGGAGAAAATGTTGGTTTGATTAAGGTACTTCAATTCTAGATTGGAGTCGTGATTCTTTTGACATTTCCTTTGTTAATGTGGGCAGGGTTCCACTAAAATTAAATGTGCATACCATCGGTATGTGGCTACACGAATGAAGGTATGGACAGCTGTGCATCACTCCAAAAATTACAAATAAATATCCTTTCCTGGATTGGTTCAACTAGAATTCATATCTGCTTCTGGTGAATTATTGTGTCATTACCTGTAGCACCTTTAAAACAGCTATAATCCAAAATTGTTCTCGTGTCTTACTTCCCCAAACAGAAAATTCAAGGAAGACAGAAAGTATATCTCATCTGTATTTGAACTCTAGACACCACATAGAAAATCCTTGAACAAAGATATTGTTTTAGGCCTAGTTGTCCCATGAATGAACACTTGCAACATATTAAAAAAAATAAGAATGAGGCAAATTTATCTTTGTTTCAGCATAGATCTTAGACAGAAAGAACATAGGAAAAAAAAGGAGAGAGAAAAACACTTTTTCAAGTGTATAAAATGAGAAAAGCAAATACTGCATGTTCTCACTTACAAGTGGGAGCTAAACATTGGGTAGTTGTGGGTATAAAAATGACAACAGTAGAGACTGGGGATTACTAAAAGGGTTATGGAGGGAGGGGGCAAGGGGTGAAAGACTATGTGGTACTATGCTCAGTACCTGGGTGACAGGATCATTCATACCCCAAGCCTCAGCATCAGGCAATATACCCAGGAAATAAACCTGCACATGTATTTTTGAATCTAAAATATAAGTTGAAATATATAGAGATATATTTATATATATAAAATATCATATATATGTTACATATGTATGTAAAGTGACTAGTTATAAATTTTGGAACCTGTATAATATTGATATAAAAAGAAAAACTAGAATCCCAAATGGAATGGTTATCTTACTTTTTGGTTATCACGCTTGAAGGGGAAGATACCTGCTTTTTTATTTTTACGATTAGTATACATGCTTTCAAAGAATAAATGTGATGCTAATTTTGTGTAAGTACTAGATAAAATACTTGCGGTGTTGTAATTCTAAGCAACAGTCTTTTCATTTTACTTCCAAAACTGTCTAGCTTCTAAGAAACTAACAGAAGTGGACAATTTCAGGAGAAAGAATAATATCTTATTGTCTCATGTCCCCAAAGACACCTGCTGAGCAATTTATCACAGTCCAAAGAGCTTGGCTCTGCTGTCTCATATTAAATGCGAGCAGCTTATCTAAAGTGTGATCCCCAGTGTGTTTAGTGAATTTGGTTTGAAAAACCACATATTTATTCAGACCTTTGTTTTAGTGTTAATCCCCTGCCTGACAGCATCTCAGATCTCTTGGTTAAACATCCTCCACAAATGCCACCTTATACTAATTAAAATGAAAGATTTCAGCTACTGTTTATTTATTAATTCAACCAAGACTTCCTGTAAATAAAAAGAATCCAAGAGGGAGAAAGCTTATATTTGACTTGCAAATTACATCTGTAGAGTGTCAACTTTGTCCATGAAAATTAATGGCTTGTAACGTAGCTATTTATTTCCTCTTAGTTTACATCATGTATTATGAGTAAATTATAAACAAATAATAACTTCAGTGTAATTGCAAGTATAATACAGATAGCAAAAGGGAAAATTTTACTTGAATCAAAAAAAAGGCTTTTCATTTAGATCGGGGTTACTAATACAGCATATTTGTAATGAAGTGATTGCTTTCAGTTGGGTGAGATAGAAAGTCACTTCTAAGAGAAAAGTGAAGATAAAAGGATTGCTGTACCCCGTTTGGTATCTTTAAAAATTTCAGAGCTTTTTTATCAAAATAAAAGGTATGGACTTTTAGGGTTGCTGACTTCACTTTTTTTTTTTTTCTTGCTACAAAGATCCATTTTTGGATGAATACATCAAATTTATATATATATAAATCATAATTTCTATTTTGATTTTATAAAATCCTAATTAGCTCTTACCTACTCTCGCAATAAGGTATTGACTATTCCATTATGAATATTATACTCAAGCGATGCTGAGTGGACAGAAATTGGAAGTATTGATAAAAGAATCAGTACCACATTCTTACAAGATTGACCATATTCTCTCTATTTTGATGTAGGAATTTCTAGTTTTAGGGTTTCTCAGTTGACTCCACTACTGCTGCAGTGGCAGTTAATATTTCCGAATCAGCACGTTTTCTCTCTCTATTAATGTGACAAAGTTTTTCTAACTGTGGACATCCTAAAAGTATGCTCAATCAGAGCGTTTTTGGTTTTTTATTTTTATTATTTTTTATTTTTTACCAATTTTAAAAGGGTATTTGTGAAATTTTAATGAAAATATCTCTCTAAAACAAAGTGGCAAATTTTTACCACAATTTCCTCAATTCTGCATATGAATTTATAAAGACTAAACTCTCTTATTTTCCTTTCTATGTCCACATACTAAGAATGTGTCTTCTTGGGAAAAGGGCAGCTACTTCCTATAGCTGGTTTAAGGTAACAATCACATAAGTTAAGGTGTCCTGTAGAAAATACAGGGAGGCCAGAATAAATGGAACTGGTGCATCGCTCTCTCTCTCTGTGACTTATTACCCAGGCTCAAGGATGTAGCAATGTCTCCCCTATACACTATAAGCCAAGTGTTAAGATGTCTGGGGATTTTAAGTGAGAAGCCCTACCAAACCTTGTAGTAGTACTCATTATTAGTAATACCCCAGGATTTGGAAGACAAAGGTGGCAAAAGAAAAATCCCTGAGAAGGGGCAGTGGAAGAACCAGAGGGCATGTGCTGCATGTTACCTGACAACAAAAGCAATTGACCATCCATGTTAGAGAGCTCCAATATGCAAACAAACTGGGCTGACATTAGGGAAGAGATAAATATTGTTAAACTTTCTGTGTTTTTCTTCTAATGTTTTCTCTAAGATTTAACAGTTCTCCAGGGTTTCTATAAAATCTCCTATTTCAAACTTTTCTGATAAAAGCTAACTCCTATGCTGCTTTTTTTTTCCCTTGCATAGCCTCTCTAAGAGACATTATCTAGAAAGGGATTTGTTTCTCCTACTTGACTAGTAATACTTTCTTTTACAAATATGTAGATAGCATGTGTTACATGTCAGGCATTTGTCGAAGGGTTTTACAAATATCACTTATTTAATCTTCATAACACCCTATGAGGACAGTGCTGTTATTATCTACCAATTTCCAAGGGAGGAAATTGAATCACAGGGGGCTTATGTAACTACCTGACATCCTACAGTTCGTGGGTGGCAAAGATGGGATTGGAAGGTAGGCTTCCATTTATGATTTTTCTTTAGCTCAGGAAGAAAGTGACCATTAAATGTAAGTGTCCATTATAAATGAAAAATAATATCTGAAGAATCTCAATGGTGAGTCGTATTTTAATATAAATAAAAGATTCTTTGGGAAAATAGAATTATGTAAAAATTCTTACCCTTTTTGCTTTTATGTTAAAAATTGCTTTTCAAATTAAGTACAAACAAATTTAAAAAGCAATAACATTTCAATTAGTAGCATTAATTTATGGTGAGAAACTGAAGTTGCATTTTACAGAAAAAAAAATTATCTAAAGCCTGGTTTTACATTTAAAGTTTACAAACATGAAAATCAGTAAAATAAATAGAATTAACATTTTGTTATAAGACTGAAATTAATGTCAGACTTTGGTTTGCTAACTCAGAATAATGGAACCTCATATGTAATCATAGCAATACTAAGAGCAATTCTCAAAACTCAATTGTAATTAGGTATCACATGATACACCTATATAGTTACCTCATCCACTTGAAGTTTACCATTGTTTCTTTATAAACAATCCCTATCCAATAATAATGGGAATACAAAACTATAATGTAACATGTAATTTTAGTTTTTATTATTGCAAAACTGGTGAAGAATACTTAGATTTGGAAATTATTTAGTTGTACAAATTATGTTATAAATAATCCAAACCATTTTGGAATTGACTTGAATGTAAACTAAATTGCATTCCTATTTTTTATTGTTATTTTATCTTTAGCATTGAATGTTTGCCCTGAAAAATTCTTATTTATGCAGCATGCTATGACAGCTTTTACCCTTCATTTGGTAGAAACCTTTATGTTATATTTTAGGCTTATGTCTGTTTTTTTTCCATCATCCTGAAACAAAGTGGTAAATTACTCTATAATGTTGACATTTTTATGGTCTCAACTCAAAATTTCCATTTACATAAGAAGGCAAAGTCACATTTTATTAACTCTTGCATGTACAATTGCCAAGTAAAAGTTTTAAAGTAGACTATTTCAGTTCAAAGGTAAGCATCAAACAATTCTTTAACTTCTTTTTTTCTTTTTTTTTTTGGACATGGAGTCTCTCTCTGTCATCCAGGCTGTAGTTCAGTGGCGCGATCTCGGCTCACGGTAACCTCCGCCTCCCGGGTTCAAGCGATTCTCCAGCCTCAGCCTCCCATGTAGCTGGGAGTACAGGCACGTGCTACCACACCCAGCTAATTTTTGTATTTTTGGTAGAGTTGGAGTTTCACCACGTTGGACAGGCTGGTTGTGAACTCCTGACCTCAAGTGATCCATTTGCCTCGGCTTCCCAAAATGCTGGGGTTACAGGTGTTAGCCACAGCAACCAGCCTTAATTCATTAATTTTTGATGCTAGAAAACGATGACAAAATATAAGCTAGACATGCTTAGTGACACAAGTTTAAAAATTGTCCATCCACTTTTAGTATAACTGAGTAATTTCCTACAAAACTACAACCTTGTAGATGAAAGCTATGAACTCTGGATAAAATAGATAAGACAACTGGAGAATGAGCAAAAGCAAACTAATTCTATAAGAGGTTTAACACTTGGGAAAAATAAAGGTCACAGGGTGAGTTCCCCATGTTTACAGCTTTTAGCCTGAAAGCTGGCTACAGATAGCACAGCACAAGGAGGCAAAAATTCTAAAAGAAACTTGCAAAATTTCTTATCTGAAGAAACAGAGGGTAAATATTGGGAATAATCATAGCAACTAAAATGTAATGAAGTTAACCCCAGAGAAAAGAGATACTATGAGGGGAGACTACAAACATATGTTTAAACTGCCCATAGATCTGGCTAAGCTTTCAAACATCCAAACATAAGACAAACTCAGAGAAGCCCAACTAAATATAAAAGAATCAAAGCGAGATTTGAGCTGCAGACGGTTATGTCAAACCAATTCAATTGCCAACTCAAATAAAACCAACCAACAAGACAGAAAACAACAGTTATTGAAGGAATATAACCAAATTCAGAGTCTCTATAAAATAACATTCCCAATGTTTAGGAAAATATCCAAATTAGTTAATATATGTAAAACCAGAAAAACATGATTCATTCTCAAGAAAAAAGACAACAGGAACCAGCTCTGAGATGAAGCTCATGCTAAAACTAGCAGACTGAGATTTTCAAGCAGCAATGATAATTATGCTAATATAAATAACGGAAAATATATATGTGAAAAGTTAAAAGAAATTTCAGTAGAAACATATACATTATTTTTAAAAATCAAATAAAAATATATGTCTTAAAAATATAATATTTAAAGTTAAAAGTTATTGAGTGGGTTTAATAGTAGAATGAGGAAGCCGGGTGCAGTGGCTCAGGCCTGTAATCTCAGCACTTTGGGAGGCCGAGGCAGATGGATCATGAGGTCAGGAGTGCAAGACCAACCTGACCACCATGGTGAAATCCCATCTCTACTAAAAATACAAAAATTATCCAGGCGTGGTGGCTTATCTGTAATCCTAGCTACTCAGGAGGCTGAGGCAAGAGAATTGCTTGAACCTGGGAGGCAGAGGTTGCAGTGAACCGAGATCACACCACTGCACTCCAGCCTGGGCCACAGAATGAGACTTCACCTCAAAAAAAAAAAAAAAAAAAAAAAAAAAAAAAAGTATGAGGAGGAAAAAACAGTGTCAGTGAACCCCAGATAAATCAATAAACAACTTCTATTCTGAAAAAAAAAAAAAAGAGAGAGAAAAAGAGATTTTAAAAAATCTATCTTTTCTCCAAATATTCTCTATAGGATAACTATATTTATGTGATTGTTACCTTAAACCAAGTATAGACAATATTTGGCCATTTCCCCTAAATATAATTAAATATTGGAGCAGGCCTTTGAAAGGTAAATAAAAATTAAAAGATTATCCAAAATAAAGAATTCCAAATTTTAAGAAATAAAAAGTAGACAAAATAAATAAACAGTCCAGAAAATGGGAAAAAAAATTATTGATACAATTACAAGGGCAGTTTAATAACATTTTAAAAGTTTGACAACATGAAGATTTCGGAGAATGTAAAGCATTGAAACTTTCATACCCTATTCTTGTGCATATAAATAGATATAGTCATTTTGAAAAACAATCAATTTGGAAATATGAAGTCAACTAAAATATATTTATTCAAAGGCAGATATATATACACACACACATATATGTACACACACACACACAATTATAGGTATATTTTTATATACCTTAAAGAAATTCTGGCATTTTAGGCCTTAGTAAATAGAAATTATATCATTAATTTAAAAAGTTAAAACAACAAAAATATCTATTAACAGAAGAAAAAAATAAATTTTGGTTCAATTATGGAGAGGAATTTAAACATGAATTAACTATAGCTACACAGTTTATTGTGAATCTCCCAAAGCAACAGAGTAAAGCAAGATGCAGAAGAATAAATGCATTATGCTGTCAATCACAAAAATGTAGTATGCAAAATAAAACCATGCATATTGTTTTGGGGGATACATGCAGCATAGTAAAAATATAACAGCATGGAAATTATTACAATAAGTACAGTATTAAAGAAGGCAACATTTACTTTCAGTGAAATATATCTATCTGAAGTATATGTTAAGGAATTTTGACAAATGTACATATTCATGTAACTGCCTCTGTAATGTAATATAAAATATTTCCATTATGCCATATTTTCTACTGTCTTTACCCTGTCAATTTTCACCTCTTTGTATAACTATTTATTTCCATAAACAAAATAAAAATCAGTTTTTCTTGTACTTTTCTTACACTTTAAATGGAAATTTATAGTATCCACCCACTTAGACTGCCTTTTTTCACTCAACATATTATTTTGCATTTTGAAGGGAGTTTATATAAATATATAAGTATAAATAAGTATAAGTATAGTTATATATACATAAATATTAGTATATATAAATATATATACTGATACTGATATATACCAATATGTACTTATGTATATGTAAGTATACATACTTATACATAAGTATATTATACATAAGTAAATATATATGAATAAATATACTTATATATAAGTATATGTATATAATATATATACTGATAGTGATATATACTGATATATACTTATGTATACTTATATATGCTGACATATATATATATCAATAACTCATTATTTCTGTGTTACTGTATAGGAATCCACTGCACAAGCATACTGCATTTAAACATGTATTGTATTTGCTTGTTAATACACATTTATTTGATGCTGCATTCAATATTATGAATAAAAGTTCTGTGTACATCTTTGTAGAACTCATTTTTGGTACATTTTTGCATTTCTTTTTGATACAGACCTGGGAGAAAAGCTGTTTCATAAAATAATACAATAGTCCATTTTTTTTTTTTTTTTTTTTTTGACGGAGTCTCACTCTTTGGCCCAGGCCAGACTGCCAGTGGTGCTATCTCGGCTCACTTCAAGTTCCGCCTCCCGGGTTCATGCCATTCTCCTGCCTCAGGCTCCCAAGTAGCTGGGACTACAGGCGCCCGCCACCGCACCCGGCTAATTTTTTGTATTTTTAGTAGAGATGGGGTTTCACCGTGTTAGTCAGGATGGTCTCGATCTCCTGACCTCGTGATCTGCCTGCCTCAGCCTCCCAAAGTGCTGGGATTACAGGCTGAGCCACTGCGCCTGGCCTACAATAGTCCATTCTTACCTGCAGTTTTGCTTTCCATTGTTTCAGTTATCCACAAACATGGTCGAAAAATGAATAATACCAGAAGTGTGCAATTTGTAAGTTTTAAATTGTATGGCATTCTGATAAACATGATGAAATGGCCACTGTACGTGTCTGTCCTTCCATGGATGAGAATTATCCTTTTGTTCAGCATATTCAGACTGCGTGTGTTACCTGGCCATTAATCACTTGCTAGTGATAAAAAACTAGTATTCTTGGTTGTCAGATAGACTGACACACTGTTGTGCTTGTGTTCAAGTGATCCTCATTTTACTTAATAATGGCCCCCAAAGTACAAGACCAGTGATGCTGGAATATTGTTATAACTGTTCTCTTTTATTATTTTTTATCATTTATCTCTTATTATGCCGAAGTTATTAACCAAACTTTATTATATATATGTATGTATAGGAAAAAGGAAAACAGTATATGTAGACTTGGGAGATAGCTGTGGTTTTGGGCATCCACTGCGGGTCTAGAAACATATTCCTGGCAGATAAGTGAAGTCGACTATAGTGTGTTTACTAGCATTAGAAAATTCCAGCTTACTATACCCTAGAACAAATGGACTTAATGGATATTAACAGATCATTTACCAAACAACTACAGAATATACATTCTATTCATTAGCATATGGAACATTCTCCAAAATAGGCTATATGATCTATTGAGACGAAACAAGTCTCAATAAATTTAAGACAATTGAAATTATATCAAGTACTCTCACTAACCACAGTGGAACAAAACTGGAAATCGACTCTAAAAGGAACCTTCAAAACCATGAAAATACAAGAAAATTAAATAACCCACTCCTGAATGATCATTGGGTCAACAAAGAAATCAAGAAGGAAATTTAAAAATTCTTTGAACTGAATGATAATAGTGACACAACCTATGAACACCTCTGGGATACAACAAAGATAGAGCTAAGAGGAAATTTCATAGCCTTAAATGCCTACATCAAAAAGTCTGAAAGAGCACAAATAGACAATCTAAGGTCACACCTCAAGGAACTAGAGAGACAAGAACGAACTAAGCCCAGGCACAGCAGAAGAAAACAAATAACCAAGATCAGAGCACAACTAAATGAAATTGAAACAAACAACAAAAAATACAAGAGATAAATGAAATAAAAAGCTGGTTCTTTGAAAAGATAAAATTAATAGACCATTATTGAGATTAACCAAGAAGAGAAGAGGTAAGATGCAAACAAGCTCGATTAGAAACAAAACGGGAGATATTACAACTGACACCACAGAAATACAAAAGACCATTCAAGGCCACTATGAATACCTTCATACACATAAATTAGAAAACCTAGAGAAGATGGGCAAATTCCTGGAAATATACAACCCTCCTAGCTTAAACCAGAAAGAATTAGAATCCCTGAACAGACCAAAAACAATCAGCAAGATTGAAGTGGTAATTTAAAAAAATTGCCAATAAAAACAAGTCCAAGACCAGATGGACTCACAGTTGAATTCTATCAGACATTCAAAGAAGAATTGGTACCAATCCTATTGACACTATTCCATAAGATAAAGAGAGAATCCTCCCTAAATTATTCTGTGAAGCCAGCATAACCCTAATGCCAAAACCAGGAAAGGACATAACAACAAAAGAAAACTACAGAACAATCGCCCTGATGAATACAGATGTAAAAATCCTTAACAAAATACTAGCTAACCAAATCCAACAACATATCAAAAAGATAATCCACCATGATCAAGTGGGTTTCATACCAGGGATGCAGGGATGATTTAACATACACAAGTCAATAACTGTGATACACCACATAAACAAAATTAAAAAACAAAAATCACATGATCATCTCAATAGATGCAGAAAAGGCATTTGAAAAAATCCAGCATTCCTTTATGGTCAAAACCCTTAGCAAAATCGGCATACAAGGTACATACCTCAATGCAATAAAAGCCATCTATGACAACCCACAGCCAACATAGTACTGAATGGGGAAAAGCTGAAAGTATTCCCTCTGAGAACTGGAACAAGACAAGGATCCCCACTCTCACCACTTCTATTCACCACAGTAGTGGATACCCAGAGCAATCAGACAAGAGAAAGAAATAAAGGGCATCCAAATTGGTAAAGAGAAAGTCAAACTGTTGCTCTTTGCTGATCATATACCTAGAAAACTCTAAAGACTCCTCCAAAGAGCTCCTGGAACTGATAAATGAATCCAACAAAGTTTCAGTATACAAAATTAATGCACACATATTGGTAGCTCTGCTGTACACCAACAACAACCAAGCTGAGAATCAAATCAAGAACTCGACTCCTTTTACAGTAGCTGCAAAAAATAAAATAAAATACTTAGGAATATACCTAACCAAGGAGGTGAATGACCTCTACAAGGAAAACTACAAAACACTACTGAAAGAAATCATAGACAACACAAACCAGTGGAAACACATCCCATGCTCATGGATTGGTAGAATCAATATTATGAAATCGACCATATTGCCAAGAGCAATCTACAGATTCAATGCAATTCCCATCAAAATACCACCATAATTCTTCACAGAACTAGAAAACACCATCCTAAAATTCACATGGAACTAAAAAAAAAGAGCCTGCACAGCCAAACCAACCCTAAGCAAAACACAAATCTGGAGGCATCATATTACCTGACTTCAAACTACACTATAAGGCATAGTCACCAAAATGGCATGTTATGGTATAAAAATAGACATATAGATCAATGGAACAGAATAGAGGACCCAGAAATAAAGCCAAATACTTACAGCCAACTTATTTTCAACAAAGAAAACAAAAACATAAAGTGGGTAAAGGAAACCCTATTCAACAAATGGGGCTGAGATAATTGGCAAGCCACACATAGAAGAATGAAACTGGATCCTCATCTCTTGCCTTATATAAAATCAACTCAAGATGGATCAAAGATTTAAATCTAAGACCTGAAACCATAAAGATTCCAGAAGATAACATCAGAAAAACCTTTCTAGACATTGGCTTAGACAAAGATTTCATGACCAAGAACCCAAAAGTAAATGCAACAAAAACAATGATAAATAAGTGGGAATTAATTAAACTAAAAAGTTTCTGCACAGCAAAAGAAACAATCAGCAGAGTAAGCAAACAAACCACAGAGTGGGAGAAGATCTTCACAATCTATGCATCCAACAAAGGACTAATATCCAGATCCTACGAGGAACTCAAACAAATTAGCAAGAAAAAGACAAACAATGCCATCAAAAAATGGACTAAGGACATGAATAGACAATTCTCAAAATAAGATACATAAATGGCCAACAAACATATGAAGAGATGCTCAACATCACTAATGAGCCTGGAAATGCAAATCAAAACCACAATTTGATACCACCTTATTCCTGCAAGAATGGCCATAATCAAAAAATAGAAAAAATAAATAACATATATTGGCAGGTGTCCAGTAAATAGGGAACACTTTTACACTGCTGGTGGGAATGTAAACTAGTACAATCACTATGGAAAACAGTGTGGAGATTCCTTAAAGAATTAAAAATAGAACTACCATTTGATTCAGCAATCTCACTACTGGGTATATACCCAGAGGAAAATAAGTCATTATACAAAAAAGATACTTGCACACTCATGTTTATCGCTGCACAATTCACAATTGCAAAAATATGGAACCAGCCCAAATGCCTATCAATCAGTAAGTGGATAAAGATATTATGGTATATATGTATTCCATGGAATACTACTCAGCCATAAAAAGGGGCAAAATAATGGCATTTGCGGCAATCTGGATGGAAATGGAGACCATTATTCTAAGTGAAGTAACTCAGGAATGGAAAATCAAACAACATATATTTTCACTCATAAGTGGGAGCTAAGCTATGAGGATGCAAAGGCATAAGAATGATACAATGGACATTGGGGACTCAGAGGAAAGGATAGAATGGGGTGAGGGATAAAAGACTACGAATCAGGTTCAGTGTATACTCCTCCAGTGATGGGTAGACCAAAATCTCACAAATCACCACTAATGAATTTGCTCATGTAACCAAACACCAGCTCTTTCCCAGAAACCTATGGAAATAAAAAAAAATAAATAAAAAGGAAAATGCCAGTTTTCTGAAGTGGGTATATTATCGTACATTATTCTCATTTGTCACTTTTTTCACTGAAAAACTCTTTCTGGCCAAAAATAAAGTAAAATAAAGAGGAGATTCTAATTACTAAAAGAAGAAATGAATGAGCTGCCTTTGCCACTGACATTATAGAAATAAAAATAATTATAAAAGAATACAATGAACCAAGTTATACAAAAACAACCTAGCTGAAATGAACTCATCCAAACTTTTAAAAAACAGAAGAAAACAGGAACACGTCTCGACTCATTCTGTGAAGTCAATATTATCCAGATACTGAAATCAAACAAAGACATCAAAAGAATAGACAACTGCATACCAGTATTTCTTAAGAATATCAGTGTAAAAATTTTCAAAAAAAAAACCTTAAAAACTGTATCTTGCAACATATTAAAAGGATTAGCTGTCATGAACAGGTAAAATGTAACTCAGTAATGCAAAGTTGTTTTCACATACAAAAATCAGCCATTGAAACACATCATAACAGTAAACTATATAGCAAAGACATTATTGTCTAATAAACACAAAAAAGTATTTAACAAAGATCAACAGATTTCATAATAAAAATGTTTAACAAACTAGGATGAGAAAGGGATATGAATTAGCTTCCCTAAATTATTTTGATGGCGGCTCCAATGACCCAATGTCCTCTTGTTTTTCTTTGAAAATATTATCTACTGTATACCTCTAATTTTTCCCCTATTTCTCCTTTTTCTCTCACCATCTCTTCCTTTTTGTTCCTTAACAGTGAGGATTTCTGAAGTTGTCACCTACTTTGTTATGCTTTTATTTCCAGAGAATGTATCTATTCTCAGTTTTTAAATCCATATTTATGCCAAATGAATTCCAGACCTATATTTACATTCTTGTCCTCTCACTAAGGTAGCATTCTTAATTCTCTCACTGCCAATTGAGAATTTAACAACTGCCTTAAAATTAACACTCCCTAAAAGAAGTTCTACTCTGAATGTCCCTGTTCTGTTTTATAAAACCAGCAAATTGTGTTTCAGAATTAAGCACCCTCTTGGCTTTGTTTCTGCGTAATTTCAGATATCGAATAGCCACAAATTTCTAAAAAATTTTCACTTAACTATAAGATAACTTGGTTCTGTGTATAGACTTTGAGAAAAGTTAAGATTCTGGGATATTCAGTGGACCTCCCTTAATCACAAGATATACATTGAAGATTCTTAGTGGATGTTGGAAATTGAAGATAGTTCTCTACATAGACTAGGTTAGGTTTTTTTCTATATATATATATATATATATATATATATATATATAAATAACAAAGTTTAATATACTAATTAGGCACAGTAAAAGGATAACAATAATAATAAAATAGAGTAATTATAACAATACGTGACCATCATTATTCTTGGGCTTTGGGGCAGATTAAAACTTATGAATTATTTCTGGAATTTTCTATTTAATGTTTTACAACTGTGGATGACTGCAAATAACTGAAACCAGGGAAAATGAAACCTCTGATAAGGGGGGCTACTCTCTCTCATAAAATTCTTACATAAAAATATGGAAAAACTTTAGACAAAGAAAATAAGACTATCATTATGGTAATTACTTACTTTTATTTATCTTTTTAAGTCTTCCTTAGACATTGTTTAGATTTCCTTGCTTGCAAACAAATTAACCACCTAAAGTTCTGTACTTTAATTCAAACATGCAATCTTTTCTCTAGTTATTTTACTGAACTGAAAGTCCTAGAATACGTGGGCACGATGATTCTTACAGTATCACAGTAGCTTCATTGGTTATAATTTATACCTGACAAATGAGATGTGTCTTCATTATTTTATGCACCCTAGATAATAGAAGGCATGTTATGCCTTAATTTTGACTTCAAGGTTCATTTCTCACTTGTCTGAGCATTGAGAGAATTACTTGGAAATTTGAAGACATTTCTGTTTCTCCGTACACATTTATATAAAAGACGGGTTGCCATACTGTGCTTGCTTATTCCATTTTAGAACTCATACGATTCAGAGAACAGTTATTTTCACAAATTGGTAAATTCTCAGAAATTAAAAATAAGTAAAAATCACTGTTCGATCTCACAATATAACACTTGTAAACTAAATTTAATTGCTCTTATCACTATTTGCGCATTTTACTTTAAAACTATTTAGTCACTATACAAAGCAAAATATAGTTATTGAATATTTAGGTTTACACAGGGCATGCTTCTTTTTCTTAATTTCTACCATGTTCGTGGGATGGCTCATCTCCAGTTGTTTGAATATGAATCCATTTCATAGAAAGTAAGCAGCACTCTACCTGGGGTGAATTCATTTTGTGATCTTTAACATTTCCATTTCTTCAAAATGAGGCAGCATCTGCTCTTCTGAAGATCCAGGTGTGTAATAACTCATGTGATATCTACTTTTGTTGCCAGGATAGCAGCACATTTTAATGAAGTCAACAAATCCAAATGTCAAATTGTAGATGAAATTGCAAAATGTGGCACTCAGTGCCTCAAAATTGCTACATTCCTGTTGCATAAGACACATAGATGGAAATTTATAATTCTTTATGGCAAAACCCAAACACAACCCAATTACAGAAGCTATCTGTTTACTAAATAATTGACAGCATTTAATTTTCAAACTCTGTTAGGACAAAAAAGTGTCTTTCATGTTAAACTAATTAATTAGAATTGCATGCAGAATAATACATTTTTGTTAAAAAGAATCAAGAATCCAGGCACAGTGGCCCACGTCTACAGTTCTAGTCCTTTGAGAGACCAAGGCAGGAGGATTGTCTGAGGCAAGGAATTGAAGACCAGCCTGGGTATAATAGCAAGACTCAGTCTCTAAAAAATAAAAATAAAAATAAGATTAGCCAGAACTGGTGCCACATGCCTGTAATCCTAGCTACTCAGGAGACTAGGGTGAGAGGATTTCTTGAGCCTAGGAGTTCAAGGTTGCAATAAGTTATGATTGCAGCAGTGCATTCCAGCCTGGTCAACAGAGCAAGACCCTGTCACCAAAACAAAAATTTAAATTTAAATTTAAAATAAGCAAAAAGTAATGTGCATTATATATGTCATTGAAAATGATCCAAACTGATTAAATTACATATACTTTGTCATTTCTATGATGTTATATGTATACACTATTAAAATGCATAATCATAAAATGAATTTCAGGCCTCCATCCTGATTACTTCCTGGCTTTCTGTGTAGCCTGTCCTGTTCTACTCTCCTGGCTTCACCCACACTCCAGCAAAACTGCCTCCTTCTGTGATACAAATACACTAAGATTTTGACGGCATTCACGCCTTTACTTCGCCATTTTCCACTGAATGTTGTTTCTATTAATCTTTGTAAAACTAGCACTTCCTTGTCATTTAAATCTCACTGTGAAGTGTCACATTCCAAAGGACTTTCTTTGACCTCTTAGTGGCTCCACTGAGTCTTTGTAGCATTTATCACTTTCACATTTTTTTTTGACTTCCTATTCCTAGTTTATTTCTGTCTCCCATGTAAATACTGCAATTATCAAACTTTTCTCTAATTTACAGCTATATTGCAATATCCTGCACAATATTTGACACATTTATTTTCTATATGCTTAGCAGAGGAGAGTTCATTCAAGACCACACGGGTCCTTTTAAGGAAATTAAAGACTGCAACAAGGACACAGTGAAGTTTACAGTAAATATGACAGCCATGACCTTTCTCAAGACATTTTCTATGGTTAGAACATTCTTATAATTCAGCTCTCAGTTTAAGAAAGTTCTTTGCTAACTACCCCGTTCAAACAGATTCACTGTTACTATTCTTTGTTGTAGCACACTATTTATTTCCTGCATGATATTGACAGTGGCAGGAGGCAGGCAGATGCCTAGGTCTACACAGTCCCTGTACAGACTTCCTAACGTGATACGTAAAGATTGTAACTTTCTCACAGGCCCAGGTGCCCCAAGTTCTCTTGGATCCTCAAGAAAAAAGAAATGTATCCAACTCATAGATATTTGAGGGTACAAACCCATGGCTGGGCTGGGCTTTAAAAAATTTTATCTGAGATTCCAATGGTGTTATATCAAAGCCAATTTTTTAAAAGCCTATGTGAAAATAATTATTCTTGATGTTCTTTATGCAAATAATCAGGTCAAGGACAAGACTAAAGTTTATTTTGCAAACAACTCAGATCTATCATGATTTGTCTTTAAGAAAAATGAATACCGGAGAGAAAAAAAATTACATTTCAAAATTTATCATAAATGTGTCATTAAAACCTAGTCTCATTAGCATTTTTTAAGTTTTTGTCTGCATTTTAGACTAACCTTGCTTATTCCTGTGAACCAACCAGTGATTTCTGGCTGCAACTCAGAAGGAACAAAAGGGATGCCTAATGTAAAAATCTGGATTAATATTCTAATTCTGGGCAATTATCTTGCAAATCCTGCCAGGTGATGAGGATAAACCCATAACCTGGAGATTACTATGTTTGGGAAAATAAGACCAAAGAAGCTGACCAAAGCAAAGCTCCAGGCACCCAAGTCTTAGCAGGTATAACTATAGCCACCCGTTATCTCGGCATGCTGGCAGCCTCGGGATTTTTGAACTGTCTTTATCCCTTGTTCCATGTTAATCCATGTTTTCTAATTACCCAGTTTATCTCTTCTAGCCTTCAGTCCATCAAATTCAAATGGTCATGCAACCAGAGCCTTGGATGATGGCTCCCTTTTACCAAGGACCCTTAGATAGGCCTCCAAGGGAGATCTGACTGCCGTCTTCCCAAAACAGTGTCCCCTGTCAGCAAGAAGTAGTTAAGATTGGTCATGATCCTTATCCTAATGGCAGTTAGATGTACCTCTTCATAGGAAGGAATTGATAGCAGCAGGAGCCAGGCAAATACCTAGGCAGATAGGGTTGCGTCCCAGGTGAAACCCCAACTTCAAGCAGAAGACAGTTTAAAGCCTGGCTAAAAGTCCCAGGTAAATCCACGGACCAATTGAGATTGTCTTCCCACTCGGTGGACTTTTCCTCTGATCCCTACACTTCACCTATTTTACATATTCCTACCCTTTCCTAGTTGGTTTTCTACACTGCTGTGCCCACCTTTGAGTGATGCCTTTGCTTTAGCCTGTCTTTGCATACTCACCACCAATCAGCACACACTCCCCTATTCTCAGCCCTTAAAAGCCCTGAACTCAGCCATGCTGGGAGAGAAACCACCTGACTGTGGGAGTGGAGAACCACCTCCTGCATCCCCTCTCCACTGAGCACTGTTCTGTTGCTCAATAAAATTCTTCTCCGCCCATCCTCACCCTTCAATTGTCAGTGTATCCTCATTCTTCCTGGATGCAGGACAGGAGTTTGGGAACCACTGAACGTGGGTACAAGCTACAGCACAGGCAGGTCGAGTGGGTGGGGCACCTCCAGTGGCCAAGCGAGGCCCAGGAGGGACAGTGATGCTGGCCTTTGAGGTCCTGTGTTCTCAAAATGACCTAGAAAAATCCTGTGTCAATATTAGGTTATAGAAATATTATATTAGTTTATTAACTTTTTCTGCGTCTACCATTGTAATAAATAGTCCGTGAGGGCAGTGATCCTGTATCTTTTGTTCACCATTGTATATTTTGCTGCCTAATCCAGTGTCTGGTACGTGGTGCTTAAAATATTGGCTGAATGAGTGGATGAATTTAATGTATATTTTACAGCTTCTATCTAATAAGCTTGGTGACCATTCCAATATGCATAAGGGAAAATTATAGAAAATTAAAAGATGATTTCCATTTTGGGGCAGTTCTGGGCAAATGATAGAGGAAAGTATCATTTACTAACAAAGATGGATGAGAGATGAAGGATGGATCAGCAGAGGTAGAGGAATATGTATGGAAAGGGGATGAAGACATGTTACATATAATATTTTTGAAAGTTATATTTTGAAAGTTATATGACGTTCTAAGATACCTAAGACGTTCTTAGGTAGTTGGAGATATAGGCTAGAAATGCAGTAGAAAGGTCTGGGCTATGACTTTGTTTTGTGTATTATGAGCATTTAGCAGATGCTTAAGGCCATGAAAGTGTATGAAAGCACATAGAAAAAAATGTAAATATTTAGAAATAGAAAAAAACAGGATTTTCCCCTGTGATTTCTAAAATTTAGAGGTTCTCGGGAGGACCTTGAGCTTTCTAAGTGACAGAAAACAAGTGGCTGATGAAGTGAGAAAAATACAAAGTCATTTCTAGAAGGAAGAAGTGCTCACCACTTTTTAAAAATAGTAATTATAAGAGAACTGATGATACATAGCATTCATTGATCTGACATATACATGAAAGATATTCAATCATACTTAATTACAATTTGCCCTGTATTTTCTCTATACTGGTGATGAAAATTAAAGAAATATTCTGGAATCCATTTACAGCTAATTAATAATATAACCTTAAGCAAATTCTCTGGTTAGTCCAGGGCCAGACAAATAGCAAGAGTTCCATTCTATTTGATTAATTAACTTCCTTTGGTGTCAATTTCTTCATCCACTCAAATGAGATATTCAGATGATCACAACGACTTCCTCAAGTTTTCTACTGCACGTTCCAAAGGGAAAATATTTTGAACTACTCAACCTAAAGGTTATTTTAAATGATGGTTTCTTCTTTAGTTTATTCCGTACACCTTACTTATGCTTTTTTTTTTTTTTATTTTACAGGATAAACTTTGTAAGAATTCAGCTGTGGTTATATTGCAAACAGTTTTCCAGTTTTCACCAACATGTACAATCAAAAGTAGAATACAGAAAAGGAATTTGGACATATAGTAAGTAAGTGAAAGAAAATAATAGTGAGTTACAAGTATTTTTTGCTTGATCATTTGTTGAAATTCTAGAAGGGTAATTAAATGCAGAAGAGAAACAAACTGGCATAATTGTTCCATAATCTTTATGAGTATTTGAAAGGGCATCTGAATCCATTTTTAACAACAAATTTTTAGGGATTTTTCTTTCCTTGTGCAGTTAATGAGGTCTCCATGAAGAGTTTATATTACTTCTAAGCTTCACAAAAAAAAAAAACAAAAAAAACTGCAAGTAGATCTTGAGAGTCACTGATAAAGACAAATAATTATATTTAACTTTCGAGCCAAGTTTCAGATTATCCAATTTACTTCTATGATAACAAAGTTACTCAATACTACTGATTCTTAGATGAGCAAAAAGCCTCCCTCAAGTTTTCCTAATCTTATAAAATACCATTTTATGTACACTGGAGTAGCAAAGATGAATGAATAATTAAAAATTCACTTTCATATAATAAAGCATTCCTTTAGTAAGCACAGGAAAATATTTAAGATCAACTTAGAAAACAAGATCTGGTTTTCTATTTCACTTATTTCATCTTTTTTCCCTAAATATGTTTGTATTTTTTTAATCCATCACCTCAAGCATTTATCCTTTGTGTTACAAAAAAATCCAATTATGTTTTTTAGTTATTTTTAAATGTGCAATTAAATTACTATTGACTATAGTCACTGTTATGCTATCAAATACTAGATATTATTGTGCTTTCTATTTTTTGAACCCAATAACCATCCACATTCCCCCCAACCCCATTCTGTATTTTCACATACCTCAGTTTTAAAACTTATACCTCGAATTTCTGTTTTCTCAATCTTTATTTTTATAAGCTACTAATATACTAAATTGACCAAGATTTGTAGTGCTTTTATATAATGCTGTGAAACAAAAAAAAATTAGTAAAAGGCATTATGAAAATATTTGTTTCAATAAATTCATTGGAAAATAAGTCTATTCTTAAAGAAAAAAGTGTTATATCAAGTTTTATTGAAAATTTTACCAAAATAAAATTAAGGTTTATATTAAACTAACTTGGAAAATGTAGATTAAACAGAACAATAGCAGTCGGGAAACACAGAAGACCAGCCATTGAGATTAATTATTGCCAGGTAAAGATGAACAATACAGGAAAAAGGCATTTCATTTTTTGAACCTCAGCTTCCTTGCCTCCCTAAAACACAGTAGAAATATCTGTGCTGTCTAATTCAGAGTGGCTATTATAATCTAATGGAATAGTGGTTTTGACTGGTAGACAAAATACTCTTCTAAATCACGGTAATAAAATAGTCCATAGCTGAAATCATGGGCTTTGGAATTAGGATAAACATGCATGGTTCTGAAATCAAGTGCCTGTTCCCTGGAGGGGTAAGTTACTGCCTCTCTCCAAAGTCCATTTTTAAAAATCTATAAAACATTGACATAATATCTAACCCAGAAGGTTATTGTGATTATTGAATAAGAGCAGCAGTCATCATTATCTCAGGCTCCATGCATGAAAACTATTAATGGAATAAAGTTTGTATTATTCTATGTCTCTGAATTCTGTGTTCCAGAGCACATCTCTGAATATAGCTCACACAAAAAGTGAAAGCAAAAAAAAATAATAACTGGTTACAAAAATGTCTTTTGTTTCATTATTTACCCAAAGCCTGAAAGGATAACTGAAAGTAAAACTGCATTGAAAACTAATTATAAGGTTTTATTTTTAGCAGCCTCAACACAGCAAGGTACAAAAATGGGGTGTTTATACTTTTCCTAATGAACGATATCAAGGGTATTTTTAAAATCTCCATCACCTTAATCTTTGTAGGATGGGGTGAGGCAGAGGATGCACAGATACCAATTAATAAATTTTCAGCCTGTGTAATAATTTGTATAATAATATTTCATATTTTAGATATAATTAAAGTCTCAGTGCCTATGAAGTTCAAAGTTCCTATCTCTAATAATTCCAGCAGACCCTCTGTGCAGCTGCTGAGATCTACCGACAAGAGGAATGACTTGTTAATTCTGAACCTTTCATCTTACCCTTTCCCAGGTTGTCCCATGTACCCAAGATGCCAGCAGAGGTGAGGCTGGGAGATGTGTGCTTACTTAGGAATGGCCTAGATTTGCATGAATAAAAAGATCACATGAAATAAATACAGAAAAGGCCAAAGACTCAGTCTGAGGGCATTTCCCAACCTGTCTACCAGGTTCAATATAATTTTTAAATACTGGTATTAAGACTCTGTTACAAGTTGAATTGTGCCTCCCTCCCCATGCATATTTTGGAATCTTAACTCCCCGTATCTCGGAATGCAGACTCATTTGATGATAGGCTTTTTACATAGATAATAAAGATAAATGAGGTCACTGGGGTTGGTCCTAACCAAATTGACTGATGTTTTAATAAAAAGGAGAGATTTGAACACAGAGACATGCAGAGACAGAAGACAATATGAAGACACATAGGAGAATATGGCCATCCACAAGCCAAGGAGAGAGGCCTGGATCACGTCTTCCCCTCACTGCCCTCAGAAGGAACCAACCCTGCTGACACCTGGATTTCGAACTTCCAGCCTTCAAAGCTGCGAGAAAATAAATTTCTATTGTTCAGCCAGCCAGTCTATGGTACTTAGTTACAGCATACATAGAAAACAAATACAGACTTCCACCCAGATGTAGTGAATATACATCTCTAAGACAGGGGTCCAGAAATTTATATTTAAGAAAGTATTTTTGATAATACTGAGAGGAACCAGGTGTTCCCAGTCCTGTCCCAAACTTTAGTATTACAGGAAGTGAGAGGTGGTGGATGGTAGGTTTAAAGCAGACCAAACAGAAACCATTAGAGAGGTAAAGTAGAACCAAAGATGGAAAGAATCAAGAAAACTAAGAGAAAGAGTTTGAAGAAAAGGGTAGAGGTCAAAAATATAAAATCTATAAAATCATCCTTTTTTTTAAGAAAGAAAAGACCACATAAGGTAAATTGGCTTTAACCATTAGGAAATAGCAACAGCAGTTTCCAGTTGCTAAGAATGCAGGAAATTCCTGACTATAATGCATCTCTTCCATATTTGTTTATTGTGCAATTTTTTAAGCTTAAATCCACTGTTGAATACAAATGGATAATATCGAATATCAATGCATTCAGATACATTAGCTAACTAACAATTATATATTTATGACATTTAATCACAAGTCCTATGTCGGGGGGAGTGAAGACAAACAAATACATTAGTGGGAGAAGAAATGGCTCCAAATGCTGACAATTTGTTTTTGAATCCAGCATATTTGGAAAACGTTTTAAATATCAACTAAACAATTTTCTTTCATAAAAAAGAATCATGCTGTTTTGAAGAAACTAAGACTAAAACATCACTCTATATGCTAAGGTTACGAAGTTCCCTCCAGAGCAGAGGAAACAAGAAGGTAGAAAAACTAAAAAGCTAGTTTAAAATGAATTCACATTTGTAAAGTTTCAGAAACTGGTAGAATAACTTTTTTAAAAAACAACATTTTAAAATGGACTTTTGAAAAAGATCAGTAAAGAAAGTCAACCTCATCTGTGCCATTCTTTTTGACATCCTTTATTATGAATTTTATTATTTAAATACTTTATATTGGTAGGTGTTTCAGACATTACATCATTGATGCAAAACGTTCATAAAATTATATATTTACAGAGAGAGACTTTGTGTGTGTGTGTGTGTGTGTTCTTTTTGCTGAGATATAAAATGAGGTCCAAGGCAGACATAGAACTAATTGCAGAGTAATTTGGAATCAGATTATGCGTTTTATAAAACCTAGTAAGTAAATTAGGTATTTAGTAATTATATAGGCCAGATTACGAAGAGAGGGTGCAGGAGAAAATATAGAAGGTTTAAGAATTATAACATATTAAAACAAAGAGAAGACCTTCTGACACCATTGTGAAACCATTCGGAAAAATAAAACAATATAAATTTGTAATGCTACAGGAAGACTTTGGCTAAATATTGTAACAAAAACTAAGCATGTATAAGTTTTGGAAAGAAAGAGAAAGGAAGAAAGGAAGAGGGGGGAAGGAGAGAGGAAGGAAGGAAGGAAGGAAGGAAGGAAGGAAAGAAAGAAGGGAAGCAAGGAGGGAGGAAGGGAGGGAAGGAAGGAAGGAAGGAAGGAAGGGAGAGAGACAGGGAGAGAGATGTTAGTTTCTGTTCATTGGTTCTGTTTAAAATGATTTCATTTTTTCAATAGGTTCTAATCTCTCCTCATACAGATGCTTCACTGAACACCTTGGGCAATCCATATTTCTGGAGTTTGCCAAGATGAACAAGATAATGATAGAGGGAGGAGAGCTCTTTCCCCTCTAAATCATTAATTCCCTGTTAACATTCTAACTACAAGATTCTGCATGATCAATTGATTAAAGTGAGCCCTTCACCAACTAAAAAGATAATCACGTGTGTAGGGGGGAACCCAGCATGAATAAATACTCTCCTGAGGATAAATGGTTACTGGGGTGCCTAAGGCATACAAGATGCTGAATTCAGAACTTTTAAAGCCTCTGCTGAGTTAATCAGGGACTACTTCTATAGGAATAGTTTTATTAATGAAGCACTCACTAAATGCTTTCTGCTTAGGTGATTTGTATGTTGCACATTAGTTTTGAACATTTAATATATAAAAATACTTTTGGAAACAGATTAACTTAAAGTTTCCATAAAGCATTGGAATCAAGTTAAATACATTTAAGTAATAATAATATTTATATCCCACTTTCCAAACAGAATAAGAGGTAGGCCTCAAATTTTTCAAACTTTCTCCCTTTCCTTTCAATTAACATTTTTAAGCTGTATTATTGACTATTTTTACATGATTTTAAGAGTATCCCATTTAATATCTATTTCAATAATTATACTACTATAATATTCTGAGAGTAAAAGTATTACACTCAGAAACAAAAATTATATAGATTGGAGAAAAATAGTGACTTTTCTTTGTTGTCTACTTTGGCTAACCAAGTTAGAAGTCAATTTCAAAATATAGTGTATTTGGGGAAACAACCATGCCTTAACATTGGTTGGATATCTAGCATAAGATCAGGTTCTCTGGTAGCAAACTGCTGTATTTTAAAACTATGTGTTTCAATCATGTACTTAATAAAGGGTGAGTTCATAATTCAGTCTAACAGATCTCACATATTCTCATCTTTGTGAGTGACTAACATAAGGCTACTTTGTGCCCATTAAATAGAAGAACTATCGGCATTTCCTCAGTGTTAATATTGGAATATTGACCTGGGTCATTCAACAGCATTTCATCACTGTTTTGCAATCAGTATGGCTGTTGGCTTCAGTGTCTGAGCAAAGCAAAACAAAAACTTCCAACCTTGTTGTTTAATTTGTAACTATTCCCAAAACATTACAGAGATAGCAACATATATTTATAATATTTCATTTTTAAAAGGTATGAAAAATAAAGTATGATATTAGTCTTTCTGAACTGCTAGAACCAAGAAAATGCACAAACCAGGAAAATAAATGAAACCCCTAGATTCATATGGTGTGTATACTATATATCTTTTGTAAGGAATTTTGTTCTAAAGAATATGTTGATGTAAACAATCTGTTTCCCAAGCTGTTCACCTGGAGAATCATGGCTCCAGGCACAAATAGATGGATAAATGCTTATTTTATCAACCATTGTAACTGAGGAGCTAAGAATGCAGGCATATATACTTCTAATTACAGTAAGTTTTTATTAAAAGAAATGTAATTTAACTAAAACTTCTCTTTTTGTGTACTATAGATTTTCCAGACTAATTGAAAGAATCTGAATTACTGGGTAATATTAATAATAATTTGCTTATAATTTTAGAGTTTACAATATATTTTAAATTATATTATTGATGCATTGCTTCATTTACAGCTATTACTCTAAAATGCTATTTGGTTAAGTTTCTAGAATATATTATTTTTATCTTAAATAGAAATTTAATATAAAAAACTATTAATTGATTATTAAGACCTCATTCTAATTTCACATAGTAAAATTGTCTCTTCTTCCTAAAAAAATAGCATAACTGCCCATTCAAAGGCTCATATTGTAGTGATCATGTATCCATCTCAAAAACCAAAGCTAACAGTTTATATCTGAAATGTAATGAGGTAATAGGAAGTTAAAGTGTTTTAAAATTTTAACATCATTAAGATTGGGAAGACTGAGATGTTCATAGAAATAAAAAGGAGAAGTCCCAGAAGTGTGCAAGCCTAGAACAACTGCCTCATTCTAGGTCCTAGCCTCACTGTCATGGCAGACTCAGAAAACGCCAGGCTAAGAAGCCATCAACCACTCCTCGGTTACACTATAGACCCTACTGTGTGAGCAAAGCATCTTGAAATCAACAGAATGTATTTATATATGTAACATACTAAAGAGGACATCTGTATTTAACATGTTTGCATAAGCTTGAGATTCACTGTCTGGACCAAGCCTGTCAATTGTAACTTATTTTGGAAGTGTTCTATAGCTGCATTGTCAAACATGGTAAGTACTAGCAGCATGGGCTACTGAGTGCTTGAGATGTGACTGTGGAGCTAGCTTTATTCATGTTATTTGCATAACTTCAGTGACCTTGTTCACTTACTGGCTAGAAGTCATGAACAAGAATCAGCAGAAACTAAAAACTGTAGAATCTGACCTGAAAATTCTATAGATATGAGAGTTATAAAATACAGAAGATAGAATTAGTATGCTTAGTTTTTAAAGTAAAAATGGAGATTAAATATATGAAGAAAAATTAAGATATCTGAAAATGTACTAAATTTCTATCAATAAAAACTATTAAGTAGAAATTTGTATTGCAGCTGGGCACAGTGGCTCATGCCTGTAATCCCAGCATTTTGGGAGACCAAGGTGTGTGGAACAACTGAGGTCAGGAATTCAAGAGCAGCCTGGCCAACATGGTGTAACCCTGTCTCTACTAAAACTACAAAATTAACCAGGTGTGGTGGCACACGCCTGTAGTCCCAGCTACTCAGAAGGCTGACAAAGGAGAATTGTTTGAGCCCGGGAGGTGGAGACTTTACCCTCAGAAAACCAACACAGGTACAGAAAACCAACACAGGTACAGAAAACCAAACATCACATGTTCTCACTTATAAGTGGGAGCTGAACAATGAGAACACATAGACACAGGAAGGGGAACAACACACACTGGGGCCTGTTTTGGGGTGGGGGGGAAGGAGAACATCAGGATATATAGCTAATGCATGTGGTGCTTAATATTTAGGTGATGGGTTGATAGGTGCAGCAAACCAACATGGTACATATTTACCTGTGTGACAAAACTGCATATCCTCCACATATATAGTGGAACTTAAAATTAAATCAATTTTTTTGAAGATATCAAAGAGCCTAAATAAATGAAAATATACATCATGTTCTTGAATGTATCTGCAACTTACAAGAAATGCTATTCCAATCTAATTCTCATTAGGGTTTGTGTGTATGTGTGTCTGTGTTTATACACCAATAATAAACTACCTGTAAAGGAAATTAAGAAAAACAATTACATTTACAATAGCCTGAAAATGAATAAAATATATAGCAATAAACTTAACAAAGGAGGTAAAATACATCTACACTGAAAACATTAAAACACTGATGAGGAAAATTATAATGAACATGGATAAATAAAAGGACAGCTCATGTCCATGAGTTGAAAGAATTAATATTATTGAATAATACTACTCACAGTGATCTAGAGAATTCAATGCAGTCCCTATCAAAATCCCACTGACATTTCTTACAGAAAAAAAAATCCTAAAATTTTATATAGAATCGCAAAATCCTTGATAGCCAAAAAAATTTGAGTAAAAACAAAGCTGAGGGTATCAACACGTTGTGATTTCAAAATGTATTGCAAAACTGCAGTAATGAAAACAATATGGTAATGTCATAATAACGGACATAGACCAATGGAACAGAATAGAGAGCCCAGAAATAAACTGATGCATGTATGGGTAATTGATCTTTAACAAGAGTGTAAAGAATAATGAAGAAAGAACAGTCTCTTCAATAAAGGGTGTTGGGAAAACTGGATATTCCCATGGAAAGAAAGGAAAGAAATTGGACCCCTTTCTTACATCATACACAAAACTCAAAACAGATTAAAGGTAAAAACCTAAGACCTGAAGTCATAAAAGTCCTTCAAGAAAACATAAGGAAAACTGCTTGACATTATTCACAATAATTTATTGGATGTAACCCAAAAACACAGGCAACAAAAGCAAAAATAGACAAGATCTTAAACTCAGAAATTTCTGTGCAACTAAAGAGTTATTGACAAAATGTAAAAGTAACCAACTAAATGGGAGAAAATATTTGTAAGCCATATATCTTATAAAGGGTTAATATCAAAATATACATCAAACCCTTGCAAATCAATAACAAAAAAAAAACCCTAGATTTTAAAAATGAGCAAAGGAACCGAATAGACATTTCTCTAATGAAGACAACATATGGCCAACAGGGATATGGAAGGGTGGTCAATATCCTGAATCATCAGGGAAATGCATATCAAAACTACAGTGAGATACCATCTCAAACCTTTAGGATGGCTATTATTCAACAAAATAAAATAAAATTAAAAACAGCAAATGTTGTCAAGGATGTGGAAAGGGGAACTCTTTTACACTGTTGTTAGAAATGTAAATTAGTGCAGCCACTATGGAAAACAATATGAAAGCTCTTAAAAAAATTAAAATAGAACTATTGTATGATCCAAAAATCCCACAACTGGGTAGATATACAAAGGAATTAAAATTGGAATCTCAAAGAATATGTTTTCTCATGCTAATTGCAGCAATAGTCACAATAGCCAAGATATGGAAGCGACCTAAATGTCTATCTACAGATGACTGGATAAATAAATTGTGTTACGTGCATACAATGGAATATAATTCCACTTAATACAAGACAAAAAGCTTGCTTTTTGTGACAACATAGACAAATCTGTAGGACATTATGCTAAGTGAAATAAGTCAGGGGCATAAGGACAAGTACCACACAATACTACTTGGATAAGGAATCTAAGATGGCTAAACTTATAGAAATAGAGTAGAATGGAGATTATCAGGATCTGCGAGGAAGGGAAAATGGCAGGTGTTGATGAAGGGGTTTAAAGTTTCAATATGCAAGATAATAAGTTCTGGAGATCTAATACACAGCATGGTGTCTGTAGTTAACAATAACTATATTGTAAACTTAAAAGTGTGCTAAGAGAGTTCTTACACTAAGTGTTCCTAATAATAAAAGCAAGAAGAGACAAACTAAAAAGAGTGGTAAGAAGCTTTCGGCAGTGATGTATATGTTTATTCCATAGATTGTGGTGATGGCATCATGAGTGTATATCTATTTTCAAACTCATCAAGTTGTATACATTAAATATATACAGCTTTTTAATGTTAATCATGACTTCTTACATTGGTTTACAAGAATTACTGGGTGTTTATTTTCAAATTTCTTTCAAAGATTTACTTCTGCAATATTTTGGATCCCTAACTTATCCTTGAATTTCTTAATGAAGAAGCAATAATACACATCTTACTTTTAAAAATTTAAACTCATCTTCTGTGATAAAGGGCTTTAAATAATATTTATTTTTATGTTTTTCAAAGTTACACAACAACAAAAAAAAGAAATGAGAAAAACTTGCAAGATTTCTGCTCAGCAACAAAATTTTTTTAAACTCTTACAATTTGAAATTCATAAAAATACAATAAATTCTGGGTTAGTTTTCACTGACTGATTCATTAATTATCTACTGTGTCATTATGCTAGCAAGCATATTATGTATTTAAAAGTTCTCTTCACACCAACATATGTTCATTGTGTGCAGTTTCTGTAAAAGCCAGTTTTTATAATAATCATTTGGTCTAAATCAAGAGGATAATTATCTTCATAATCAAAGGAGAACTCTAAACGTATTAAATCTGAAATAACCATTCTGTAAATGTCAGTTAAAATGCTGGTGAATTGTATGAATATTAATAAAAGTTCTTTGAAGTATGTTAGGGTCAAATATGGCTCTAATTAACTCACTGTCTTTTCTTTTCAGTAAGTATTTAAAAACCTTAAAGATCAAATAATTCTAATGTTCTTAAAAAGAAATCAGACAGCAAAACGCAATTAGATTTGTTGTCCAAATGTAGACAATGCCATTATCTCATTTTCTCTCCCAATTAATTCCAAGAGAGTATACAATAATGTCTTCTATTAACTGTGGGATGTAGAGGGTAACAAACTACAAATAAGTTTTAGTTAAATTTATATTATACCAAGGTCTGTATGTAATGTGCTTTGTATCCCAAGAAGCTGTAAGCAAATTCTTACCTATTATTATATGATAATAAAGTTCTCTGACAAATAAACCTAAGTATGTACCTCTGATAACTCATTTAAAATAAATTGATATATTCTCACCATCTTTATGAAAAATCATAGGATAGAATGTTCCAAGTGAGAAAATGTAAGTTGCTATCCTTAAACTAATTACAAATGATTTTTTGGCCATTGATAAAAGTTGTAAATTACTCTAAGGAATAAAAAGTCTCAGTGAATGCCTTTTATCAATAGACACTTTAAAAGTTAATAAATCTACTTATGCTCATTACAACTTCAGAAATTTTATATATATATATATATTTAAATTGGTGAACTTTCTGGAGGAAAACAATCAGATAAAGAAGGAGATGTGTGCAGGCTAGTGCATTAAATCAGGCTTTTCTCATTCCTGTCAATATTTGACTACCCTCCCACGCCCACTGCCTTCATTCTGCAAGTCACTCCTTCTAACAACACGTGACTGTGAATCCATATTAAGGAAATACTGAAATCAGAAGAATGTTGCTTAATTGTTTACTCCAAGAAAGTATCATTTATATTATGTTACTGTTGAGTTACATGAAGGTGAGCACATTTGCATATGTTTGTATAGCAGACGTTTATTAATTTCTCAGTGTCCCTTGCACATTAGCACTATTAAGATGCCCACGTAGGAGGGGCGCAGTGACTCACACCTGTAATTCCAGCGCTTTGGGAGGCCAAGGCGGTGGGTCACCTGAGGTCAGGAATTCGAGACCAGCCTGACCACTATGGTGAAACCCCCGTCTCTACTAAAAATACAAAAATTAGCCGGGCGTGGTGGCATGCACCTGTAGTCCCAGCTACTCAAGTGGCTGAGGCAGGAGAATCGCTTCAACCTGGGGGTGGGGAGGTTGCAGTGAGCTGAGATTGTGCCGCTGCACTCCAGCCTGGGTGACAGAGCGACACTCCATCTCAAAAAAGAAAAAAAAAAAAAAGAATAAAAAAGATGCCCACATTACTTTTTTTTTTTTTCCATTATTCTTTGACTCCACCATTTTACATTTCTTACATAAGGTCATTCTTTCCGGTCTCAGGGAAGATAGGGTTTTGGGCATGGTTTGAAAGAGTGAATGACTTACTCAAGTAAATATGTCACAATTTTGTGAGTATATATTTTTCATTCTGAAAGATGTTAATTTGCTATCACCATAACTGTTTGATTCTATGTTAATAAGGAAAATAAATGTGGTGATCAAGTTACCAGTATAGCAAAACAGCTAAGAGCTCTGATGTGACTAAGCTCAAAGTGTGTCAATATCATTTTCTTTAAAGTCACGTCATCTTTAAAATGTGGAAAAATAATATTTTTCTTAAAGGTTTTTTGAGAATTAAAAGGATATGTTATGCAGATGCTTAGAATATTGTCTGACACATAGCTTGTATTTTGAAAAACTTTTAATTTATAATTATTCACTTGAGATTTTTAAAGAAATATATTTGTGAATCAACACCACAATATTTTTATTTGAAGCACAGAAATATTCTTTGTCTATAGTCAACTAAAAGTCTACTTTCGTTATCATTTTTGGGTTTCTAAAGTTTTGAGAAGGCAGATCAATACCAAATCCAATAGATGTTATATGAATTATCAAATGATGAGAATCAAACTGTAATGACTTAAAGTTTAAAAAATGTATTTTTTCTTATAGGCACAGTGTGTGACTTGTTTTTGTTTCACACAGAAGTGGTTTTCATTAATATTGAAACACACAAAAATTTCATGGTTACCTCAAGCTCTCTGGCCTTTTGGTTTAGTTTAGCAAATCAATTTCCCACAGAAGACAATCGACCATGCTATATCTCAATGTCATATCTCTCAAATCTGTAAAGTAATTCTTAGTATCAAAATAATTAAAATGATTCTTTTCACTAACAAGGAGAAAATATTATAATTTGGTTTTGCACATACAATTCTTTTATTGTTATTATTTGGAAAACATGTAGCCTCAAGTCAAGATAAAATTACTTTTATTCTAATAAAATGCAAAAAGGCTGATAGAATACATTACAGTAAGAGAAGCTAGAGTAGAAAAACAATACATTAAAGAATAAAGTTTTAATTTAACTTTATTTTTTCTATCAAAAAAGGGCAGAAAATCAGATTGTTTCAATTTTTTTTCAAACTGCAGGTTTTAATCTACTAATGGGGGTAAAATAAATATAATGGATCTCACTAGAACATATATAACAAAAGAAACACAAATAAGGCAAAATAAAATGAAAAATATCAGAGAGCATCATAAGGTTTTATGAGAATCTTGTCTCAGTTTGTGTGTGTGTGGTGTGTCTGTGTATGCCTGTTTATGTCTCTATGTGTCTGTCTCCATGTGCATACTGAACCATGAGAGAAAATGTGTTTCTTATTGTATCTCATTATCAAAAATATTCTTAAAATCCTAAACTGTAGGAAGCAGTTGAAAAACCAGGCTACAAAGTGTAACGGAGAAGTATAAACATGGAAGTTGTCAATAACTGCTCTATTGATGTCAGATTATATTATAATTTCTCAAGATAAACTTTTGAGGGCAATTTGAGACACTGAATTTTCACTCTAAATCATAAAATAGAGCATGTGATAGATTATTCTTACTCTTTTTAAGTTCCCTTTTTGAGCAAAACAAAATAGCTTCAAATTAGTTTCAGACTACTAATAGAATACTCAGTCACACAATGATTTTGACAATGCAGCTGGCTTGATAGTCAGTAGATAGTGATTATTAAGGTAGCCAGGATCAGTTTTATTCAAAGCTTCTGTAGGAAGAAGCTTGGAAAAGTACAAAAGCTTTAAGTACACCCTGGGCCAAGCTGACACACTCCTGTCCCTGGAGGCAGAAGAAACCCTGGGCCTCAAAGTGCAAGAGGCTGAGGACAGAGGAGACAGATTCTGGTATGGACAGGTTCTGGGTCCTAGGAACAGGGAATCTTGAGACATATTTACATTAAAACTTGTTTGACACTGGGTGCAGTGGCTCACACCTATAATCCTAGCACTTTGGGAGACTAGCCTGGGCAACATGGCAAGACACTGTCTCTACAATCTTTTTTTTTTTTTGTAATTAGCTGAGCAAGGTGATGCACTTGTAGTCCCAGCTACTCAGGAGGCTGAGGTAGGAGGATCACTTGAGCCCAGGAGTTTGCAGCTGCAATGAGCTATGATTGTACCACTGCACTCCAGCCTGGGCAACAGAGCAAGACCCTGTATCTAAAAAAATAATAATTGTATTTATCTGAAATTAAAATTTCACTGGGCATTTATTTGCTAAATCCAGCAACCCTGCAGGAGGGGAAGGAAGAAATTAAAAGGTGTAGCAAATGCCCACACCCCAAGAGATGGGTCTGGAGGTGAGGGTCTGCCAGGCTGAGCTGGGTTTGGGCTGACAACTTCAGGGCTCCAGGGCTCTAAAAACCAGGTGGCAAAATTTCACAGACTTTTCTGTCCTCAGAGCATTTTCTGGAAATAGGCCTTAGCCAGCAAAGTACAGTCAATTTCTTAAGGCAGGTGAGGCTAGGCTGGGTTGGGGGCTGGGGAAAGATTCAGACTTACACTCCTACCATCTTACCATCTATTCACCCCAAAAGACGAAGTCAACATGACTCTTCCCGACTCCACAGGAACAAAAATGTCCTCCCACCACTTGCCTTCTAATCCTCTGCCTTGCGTGGATAGGACCTTTTATTCTACAGGTAAAGACTTCGAGGATTCACCGCCCATTGAAACTGAAAGGCCACCCGGGCACAATGGCTCACACCTGTAATCGCAACACTTTAGGAGGCTGAGGTGGGATGACTGCTTGAAGCCAGGACTTTGAGGGTACAGTGACCTATGTTTGCACCACTGCATTCTGGCCTAAGCAACAGAGCAAGATCCCATCTCAAAACAAAACTGCAAGTGTCTTCAAGCCCATCTAGTCCCCTCTGGTTACTGCTGAGAAGTCTGAGCCCAGAGGAGGAAAGGTTGCCCGAAGCCACACAGCGAGGGAGGGGCTGGGCTAGGCCAGAACCCAGGTTTCCCCACCAATCTGGTCAGCTCAACTCCACACTCGGAAGCCTTGACCTTCAGAATAGAAATATCATTGACTTAATACGCAAATCCATTTACCAGCTCCACAATCTGCAATCAGTAGGCACCAAAGAGGGTCTGAGGTTCTGTTCAATTACATCCCAACTAGAAACAAACCTGCAGAGAATCCTGTTCTGAAAAGGGCAGAGAAATTCCAGGGCATCTGGAGACAGTGCCACTTGCTGCGCCAGCTTTGGGAAGTGATTGCAGCTTACAGGTGTCTTCCCTGACGGACACAGACAGCATGTACTGTGGAGTCAGGAGACCTGGGCACAAAGCCTGACCTGGGTGGTCTTGGGTCATACCCTGCCTCAGTTTCCTCATCTGTGAAATGTAACTCACAGGGATGTTGCAAAGGTTAGTGAGATTGGGCGCAGGGCCTGAAGCACTTTATTATAAGGCCTACAATGCAAGGGCTGTCTTGACATCTTTGAGTCCCAAAGGCCTAACCACGAATTCGCCAGCTCTCTCCAGACATGCTCTCTCCAGACATGCTCTTTCCCACCCAGGGAGAAAAGCTCCCCACCTGGCTAGTTTCCTATTGGCCAGGACAGCTGCATTGCACCTGGTCTTCAGCCTGATGGGTTTCACTACCCAGCCAGCCCACGAATTTATTCAAACAAGCCAATCACAGACCTCCTGCAGGAACCAGGAATACCACAACCTTTGTCACTATAAAGCTGCCTCCCACAGCCCCTCCTGTTGGCTCAGCTCCTGGTGCCACTCCCGGCTGCAACCCTCATATGCCCTTCATGGCGTGCTGTGTCCTCCTCCCCCAGGCTGTGAAGGCACGTGGCGAATAAACTGCTGCCAATCTCAAAAAAAAAAAACAAAACAAAACAAAAAAAAAGCTTTAAGTACAGATCACCTAGGCACGCATAATGGAGATGAAGTTGGTAAAGTCATGCTCACTAGAGTTAAAATTAGTTGTAAAACAAAAGGTAAATCCCAGCACATGGAAAAAAATACTCCATAGGCACGAATTAGATATAACATGACAACAGTTGTAAAATTTTTAAAGTGAAAATGATTTCATCTTTTTGATGCATAATATGTACACATATATAGCCATATTAACAATGCAATATAAAATATTTCCTGAATATGAACATTCTTTCTTATTCTTTGCAAATTTACAATTATTTGGGGGCATAGAAAATTTAGGCCACAGAGGATTTATTTTTCTAATGTCTGTGGCTTTGATGATAATTAGTATGCTACTGTGCAGCCTTATCTTCCAGTGAACACAAACTCCAGCCTACCTTCTATTAGAAGTTTCACCCTTTTCACTACTATTCAGGATGCCCTTTCAACATCTCTGTCGATCCCCCTGGTTCTTTAAATTATTAGGTACGTTAATTATTCTTCATTTTCTGCTAGAGAACTTTCACTAATAGATGATCAGTTCCTTGAGGTTAGGTTACTGTCATAATGATCTTTGTGCCTGGTATAATGCCCTGAACATACTTGATAATCTCTTTCTCTCTCTCGCTGTCTCTCTCTCTCTCTGTGTGTGTGTGTCTGTGTGTGTGTACATGAGAATGAATGAATGGATAAATGAGTGAATGAGTGAAACAAATGAGTAATATAGGAGCAGGCCTATGAACTCGACTTTTTGAAAAGTGTTTATCATTTAATTCTTGCAGTTAGAACAAGTAATTTGAGTCATCTTTTGAAACCCTCTTGAATGGTAAATTGATGCAAAATGTCTGTCAACTCTTCAACAATAATTTAAGGAATTTCACCATGCTCAATACAGGATGCTGGGCTGCTTCTTACTGTGGGCACTGATGTCAATGAATTCCATGTGATTTACCTATGGAACCAGCTTTGACCTGGCTAACCAACATGATTTTCACATTCTGTTGTCTTTCTGTAACATTCTAAGCCTTGACATAAATAAATCAAAGAGAATTTGGTAAATTACCTTAAAAACAGATATTGAATGTTTTCATAGTAATGCAATGATGCTGCAAAGTCACTACATCAACACATAGAACAGAAATGTCTGCTATGTTCTCATGCATTTCTGAAAAACTGATTTCTAAATGAATATTTTACATTGCATACATAGAGTTGGTTCCTAGGAAAGGATTCAAAAAACATTTTAATTATATTGATAAGTTCTTGAACACTATTTTGTCAGGTTTAGCTCCATTTACATCTTTTGTATGCCTCATATTCTAACAACACCATGTTACATACAATTTATGTTTAACTCCTTTATCTTGGAATACCATCTTCCATTCTTAATTACTTAGCACTTCCCACATTCATGTTTCAAAGGTTGGTAAAAATTATAGAGTTTCTACATATCTTTCCTTGAAACTTTCCTTCCTGTTCAAATTAATTGAACCTAATCAGTATATCTTTAGAACTAAAAGTATCTTAAAAATACCATAGTTAAATGTATTTTAGTTCTGGAAAATTAGTTATTGCTCTTTTGTTTTGTGTGTATAATGTCTCAATATAAGAGTTTTACATAATTCTTCTCTCCTATGGGGAAAAGAAAGAACAGTTTCATTGCTTTAATAAATTCGAAATGCCTGTGCAAGTTAAAAGAGAAGTAAGAATAATCACTTTACCATTAAAAACAAATTCAACCTTTCACAAAGTCAGAATACAGAGAAAAGATTATTACAGCCTAGGGTATAGATAGTTAGGCTTTTCTGATAAATCAGCATTATTATAGTTTGGAGAGGAAAAGAACTTTGAATGGTGCAGAGAATTTTTTAATTAAGTCTTTTAATTATTCTTAAAATAGAAAATGAAAGGTTATAGCTTCTTTCACACTACCTTGGAGTGAGATTTTTATCAGTTCTCCAAGCTAAGCAGAATCAAATCTGTTCATTAATTTCCTGGGAACTGACCAAAAAAAGGTTGCTTGTATAACCAGCAATGTAATTGATAGCAGATACTTTTTCTGCTGAGTCAGTCTTCATATTTTAGTGAAGAATTCTGATCCCATTGTCTTTAAAAGAAAATTTCATATTGGCTTAAGCATAGCATATTTCTAAGAGATCTTTCTGAAGCGGTTTACTACAATGTTAAGTAACTTGGTTAAGTTTCATCAGCGTATTAAATTGGCAGTCTACTAATTGTTTATGAAATCTTGCAGAACAGCACAATTTAAGGAAGTTTTTTTCATTAAAGCAAAAAGTTTCATTTATGCAGGAGGTCTTTATTAATTGTCTCAAGAAAATTGGCATGTGAAACCCTCTTAAATATGTAACTTAAACTGTATCCAAAAGGTTCAAGTAATAGTGGAAAGGTTGCTTCTTATTGTACCTCATATAATAAAAATAATGGGAGCAGGACAAAATGCTAAATATTGGTATTAGTCTGTTGTCTTGCTCCTCATAAAGACATACCCAAAACTTGGCAATTTAAAACAGAAGAGGTTTAACTGGACTTACAGTTCCATAAGCCTCAGAATCATGGCAGAAAGCAAGGAGGAGCAAGTCATGTCTTTATGTGGATGGCAGAAAGCAAAGAGAGAGCTTGTGCAGAGAAACTCCCATTTCTCAAAACCATCAGATCTTGTAAGACTTATTCACTATCACGAGAACAGCACAAGGAAGACCTGCCCCTATGATTCAATTACCTCCCACCGGGTCCCTCCCACAACACATAGGAATTCAAGATGAGATTTGGGTGGGGACACAGCCAAACCATACCAGTGTTTAGGCACATAAAGCCAAAAGAAAACTTTTTGTTTCTCCCTTCTGCACATGGATTGGAGTCATGTGACAAAAAAATAAGTCAATGTCACATAGGCCAAAGGGTTATAAGCCACTTACAAGCCTAGCTAATAAAGTTCTTTTGTAAAATTACTTAGCTCACTCTTCCCCTAATACAGCAACCCTGAAGGCCAAGTGCTTATGATTGTCAAATGGCAAGATAAAGGGGGGGCTCCTGATCCACATCAATTTGAGTACACAATGGAAAGTATATACTGCATTAAGCCACTGAGATTTCAGGATTTATTCACTACCACAGCATAGTCTAGCCAATCTAACTAATACAGTAAATTCATTTTTATTAATATTAAAAATTAGATTATATTAAAAACTGTGCTAATTATTCAAATGGAAAAAGTAGCAATAAATTCTATAGTAGTTACTCTAAATTTTCTAAATAAATTATATGATAGCATAATTCATATCCTTCAAGTTTTGCCTTTACTACATAATCCTAAGAAGCATAATTTTTGCAAATATATTGGAAAATTTCATCATTTTCAGAAGGACCTCAAACTTCAGCCATCAAATATTTCCTTTTAATTTGCACATGATAGTGCCATAGTCTTTTATAATTATTTTTCTTTGCATGTTATTCATTGTAACTCTGCTAGATCTGGAAACACCAATGACTTTGCTTGTGGTGCAAGCAGTTCCCCAGCATCACTTCCCTGATTTCTTGATTCACTTCTTAATGGCTGCTTCATTTTACCATAACTTAGGCTTGCATATTATGAGAATTGGATTTTAGAAAAGACCTGATGACAGCAATAGATAGACAAATACAAATGCAGTTACATAAAAAGGGCGAGAGGAGAAGACTGGGAACTCGTTTTATTATTATTATTTTAAATTTTATTTCTTATTGGGAACTTGTCTTATAATTGTATTGTTTATAAATGAATATATTCTTGATACGGGTGTTTCTTCACTAGATAACTTCATAAATATCAAGACTCAATTAAAGCTTGGAAATAGCAAGAGACAGTCAAAGAACTGTGAAAGGGAGAACGTGAAAGGTAAACCAGTTAGGGAGCCCAGGACAGGAGGATCAATGAAGCGGCAGTTCATCCTACAACCCCCTCCTCCGCAGTGTGCAGAAGAAGGGGATCCAGGTAGTCTCAAATAGAAAGGAAGAAATAGAAATAATAGAAATATAATAAAAGCAGGAAGTTTTAAATAAAAAGAAATGATAAGTTAGAAATCCCAGAAGGTCAGGAAGGAAAAAATAAACTGGAAACAGTTTTAAATATGGTAAATTTTAAAAAGCCTATCCTTACATCAGGTGTTTTCTTAATCATGTGTGATGACGGAAATACAAATTATAAGACCATCTAAACTCAAGACAATTCTAATTTAAAAGTGAAGATGGTAAAGGGGTCTAAATAGAAGTAAATTTTCCACATTTCACTCAAAGTGAAAAAATATTAACACAAGTAGACTATCCAAAGTCATGTGTATACTGTAATTTGCAATGATCAGACCAAAGACTAGGAAAACTCTTAAAAGTAATACCATAAATAAATTACAAATTAAAACATTATAAGCTGGGTGCAGAGGTGGTACGTAAAGTCCCAGCAGTACTAGGGAGGCTGAGGTGAGAGGATCACTTGAACCCAGAAGTTCAATCCAGCCTGGGCAACATAGCGAGATCTTGTCTCAATAAATAAATAAATAACACCATAACATAACACAAATAAGATAATATCCTTAAAAAATGTGCAAGTGACTCACAAAAAGGAATGAAAACAGAAAAATGATACGCAGAGAAAAAAAATACAAATCAAATAATTTGGCAGACTTACCCTAGAAGAAAACCTAGGCAATACCGTTCAGGACATAGGCATGGGCAAGGACTTCATGTCTAAAACACCAAAAGCAATGGCAACAAAAGCCAAAATTGACAAATGGGATCTAATTAAACTAAAGAGCTTCTGCATAGCAAAAGAAACTACCATCAGAGTGAACAGGCAACCTACAGAATGGGAGAAAATTTTCGTAACCTACTCATCTGTCAAAGGGCTAATATCCAGAATCTACAATGAACTCAAACAAATTTACAAGAAAAAAACAAACAACCCCTTCACAAAGTGGGCGAAGGACATGAACAGACACTTCTCAAAAGAAGACATTTATGCAGCCAACAAACACATGAAAAAATGCTCATCATCACTGGCCATCAGAGAAATGCAAATCAAAACCACAATGAGATACCATCTCACACCAGTTAGAATGGCCATCATTAAAAAGTCAGGAAACAACAGGTGCTGGAGAAGCTGTGGAGAAATAGGAACACATTTACACTATTAGTGGGACTGTAAACTAGTTCAACCATTGTGGAAGTCAGTGTGGCGATTCCTCAGGGATCTAGAACTAGAAATACCATTTGACCCAGCCATCCCATTACTGGGTATATACCCAAAGGACTATAAATCATGCTGCTATAAAGACACATGCACACGTATGTTTATTGCGGCACTATTCACAAGAGCAAAGACTTGGAACCAACCCAAATGTCCAACAACGATAGACTGGATTAAGAAAATGTGGCACATATACACCATGGAATACTATGCAGCCATAAAAAATGATGAGTTCATGTCCTTTGTAGGGATGAAACTGGAAACTATCATTCTCAGTAAACTATTGCAAGGACAAAAAACCAAACACCGCATGTTTGCACTCATAGGTGGGAACCGAACAATGAGAACACGTGGACACAGGAAGGGGAACATCACACTCCGGGGACTGTTGTGGGGTGGGGGGAGGGGCGAGGGACAGCATTAGGAGAGATACCTAATGCTAAATGACGAGCTAATGGGTGCAGCACACCAACATGGCACATGGATACTTATGTAACAAACCTGCACATTGTGCACATGTACCCTAACACTTAAAGTATAATAATAATTAAAAAAAGAAAAAAAATTAAAAAAATATTAATTTGGCAGACTTAAGCACCAACATATTAAAAATTACTTTAAAAGTGTATTTTCTAAGTATTTCAACTAAAAGACAGTGATGAAAAGAGTAGGTAAAAAACAAAAGCAAGGAAAAAAAAATGACCCAAGTATATGCTATTTACAAGAAACTTACTTCAACTTTAGTACATAGGCAGCTTCAAAGTAAAACTCAAAAATATATACCATACAAATTTAATTTTTTTAAAAAAACAGAAACTGTTATATTTCTAGCAGAGAAAGTAGACTTCAGAGAAATGAATCTATTAGACATAGGGAGACATTAGATAATGATAAAAGATCAATCCACCAGGAAGACATAACTATTATAAATGTATATGCATGAAAAACAGAGCCTCAACGTACTTGAAGCAAAAACTGGTAGAATTTTAAAAAATAGACAAATACACAATTATACATGGCAAATTTAACACCCCTGTCTCAGCAACTCATGCAACATGTAAGTGTATGGATGTGAACAACACAACGAACAACAGAATCTAATTGATACCCTTAGAATACCCTCGTAAATGGTAGAATGTACAATTTTTCAAGCACTTATACGATATAAATAGATCATATTTTGGGTCTTGAAACAAACCTCAACTAGTTTAAAATAATTGAAATCATGTGCACTATGTTGTCTGACCATAACGGAAGCAAAATAGAAAGTAAAAATAGAAAGCAAAAACAAAAAGACAGAAGGACAATGTCGAACTATATGGAAATTCAAAAATCCACTTCTAAATTATTTATAGTTCAAAGATAAAGTATTACATGAAATTAAAAAATACATAGAACTAAATTAAAATAAAAAATATATAACACACAATATAGAGGGCACAGCTAAAGCAGCACAGAGAGGAAAAATTATAATAGTAAATCATTATGTTAAGAAAGAGAAAAAAAATCTCAAATAAATAATCCAAGCTTCTAATTTAAGGAAGTAGAAATAAAGAGCAACACAAACACAAAGAGAAAAATCAAGGAATTACTAATGATAAGAATATAAATTAATGGGCCAGGCGCAGTGGCTCACGCCTGTAATTCCAGCACTTTGGGAGGACAAGGCGGGTGGATCACAAGGTCAGGAGATCGAGACCATCCCGACTAACGTGGTGAAACCCTGTCTCTACTAAAAATACAAAAAATTAGCCGGGCGTGGTGGCGGCTGCCTGTAGTCCCAGCTACTCGGGAGGCTGAGGCAGGAGAATGGCGCAAACCTGGGAGGCAGAGCTTGCAGTGAGCTGAGATTGTGCCACTGCACTCCAGCCTGGGGGACAGAGGGAGACTCCGTCTCAAACAAATGAAAAAAAGAAATTAATAAGAAATTAAAACAGAAAAATGACAGAGAAATCAATAAATCAAAATACTGATCCTTTGAAATAATTTCCAAAATGTATAAGCCTCTAGCAAGACTGATGAGATAAAAAGGCAGAAGAAACCAGTCACCAATACCAGGAGTTAAACAGTTCCTATCACAGCAGATCTTGCAGCCGTTAAAAAAGACGATAAGGAATACTTCGAATAACTTTACACTCATAAAATCTAACAATTTTGAAAATACCACTCAGCAATAAACAGAAACGAATTTGGATGTGATAACCACATGCGAGATTCTGTTGAATGAAAGAAAGCCATTCCCAAAGAGTTACATTCTGCTTGATTCCATTTATCTAACATTTTTGAAGTGATGCATTTGTGGAATTGGAGAACAGATAAGTGGTTGCTAGCATTTAGGGACAGAGTTAAGAGAATAGAGAGACGGAGAGGTGGCTATAAAAGGGCAACCTGAGAGATCCTTATAATTATAGAAATGTTCTGTATTTTGACTGTATTAATTTTAATATTCTCATTGTGATATTATAATATGATTTTGCAAAAAATCTTACCACTGGGAGAAATTAGACTAGATCTCTTTATGTTCTTTCTTACAATTGCATGTGAATCTACAAGTATCTGTAAACAAAAGCTCAATTTTAAAATATGACTTGTTGATTGATAAATTGAAATTCATTTATATTGGTTAGGCCATGAGTATAGAGCTGTGGGGATTAACATGTGGGTATAATCATGTGATTTTATAGATCTCTATAAGTGCATTGGAGGTGTCCTGCTTTTATTAAGCACATCTTCTCTTTAACAGATGCAGATAAGTGGGAAAAAAAGCCAGAAGATTCTAGCAAAATAGTAATTAAACCAAGATTAGAAGTAACTGATGAGCAGCAGGGGTCATATGTAATAACCAGGTAATAAAAAGGGATTTAACAGTATTGCAAGATGCTAGACTAGCTGAAAGTCCTGAAAAAAGGGTGGTCAGTGAATAAATTATCCTGTATTTATGATATAATGATACAAATGTTCTGGATGGCATCAGTGACTCTAAGGAAATGCTAATAAGGTATAGTGAAGTAAGTAGTAGGCTCAGGTGAATATATTCTGCATGAGCTTTGGTGCACTTGATGTGAATGAGTTGGTCTAAACGATTACAGGGTGTAGAGATGAGGTTAGTGTGGGTTAGTGTAGAAGAAGGGAGATGCATAGTCTATAAATGGGTAACATGAGGCATCCTCGCTATGGTTAAATGTTTTGTATTATGACTGTATATACATTCATAATAAGAATATTTACCAATAACAGGATTGATATCAGAGGAGGAATTAGAAGTAGAAAAGAAGGGACAGAAAGGAATTGAATGAGATGCGAGTCAGTTGATCCTAGCTATAGCAACTGATTTGAAAGGTTTATCTGGTGAACATCTATAAAGTCATTCCTTCTATATTAATTCTGGTTTCTTAAGGGAGAAGACAGTTGTACTGCTTGATGAATGACAAGGAATCAATCCTTTGATACTGTTTGAATCAGGGCCCTGCAGTGACATCTCACTTGCTTACAGATTATTGACTAGACTCTAGGGAAGGCATTGGCAAATTATGGGAACCAAATTCAAGCCTCTGTGTGTTTGTGTAAATAAAGTTTTATTGGAACACATACTCCCTCATTTGCACATGTACTGTGTATGGCTAGCTTTGCACTCCAATGGCAGTGTTGAAGAGCTCCAATACAGACTACTTGGCTTGCAAAGCTGAAAAATATTTACTGTCTGGCTCTTTACAGAAAAAGTTGGCTTCCCCTACTCCACAGCTAAGACTCATGTCATTTAAAAATATTAGGAGATACTAAAAAATATTGTATATATCTAGGAGGTCATTTTTCCTGTGGAGTAAATGTTTCTGTGGCCAGTATTAAACTACATCAACAATTACTGTAGGAACAACTGTCCAGAAATCTTTTTTTCTGTGACATGTAATGAAATTCATTAGCTATAAAACCACTAACAATGTGATAACTTCAACTTGCCTTATTTGTACAGTGATATGGATTGGCTCCTCACCCAAATCTCATCTTGAATTGTACTCCCATAATCCCCACATGTTGTGGGAGGGACTTGGTGGAAGATAATTGAATCATGGGGTGGTTTCCCTCATACAGTTCTCATGGCAGTAAATAAGTCTCACAAGGGCTGATGCTTTTATCAGGGGTTTCCCCTTTTTTGTCTTCCTTATTTTCTCTTTGCCTGCTGCCATCCATGTAAGATGGGACTTGCTCCACCTTGCCTTCCACAATGATTGTGAGGCCTCCTCAGCCACGTGGAACTGTAAGTCCAATTAAGCCTCTTTCTTTTGCAAATTGCCCAGTATCAGGTATGTCTTTATCAGCAGCATGAAAATGAACTAATACAATTTGTATCAGCAGAGTAGGTAGGGTGTTGCTGAAAAGATACCCGAAAATGTGGAAGCAACTTTGGAACTGGGTAACAGGCAGAGATTGAAACAGTTTGAAGAGCTCATAAGAAGACAGAAAAATGTGGGAAAGTTTGGAACTTCCTAGAGACTTGTTGAATGGCTTTGAACGAAAGCCTGAGAGTGATATGGACAATAAGGTCCAGGCTGAGTTGGTCTCAGATAGAGATGAGGAGGAATTTGCTGAGAACTGGAGGAAAAGTGACTCTAGTCATGTTTTAGCAAAGAGACTGGTGGCATTTTGCCCCTGCCCTAGAGATTTGTAAAACTTTGAACTTGAGAGAGATGGTTTAGGATACCTACTGGAAGAAATTTCTAAGCAGCAAAGCATTCAAAAAGTGACTTGGGTGCTGTTAAAGGCATTCAGTTTTATAAAGGTAACAGAGCATAAAAGTTCAGAAAATTTGCAGCCTGACAATGCAATAGAAAATAAAAACCCATTTTCTGAGGAGAAATTCAAGTCAGCTCCAGAAATTTGCATAAGTAAAGAGGAGTCAAATGTTAACCCCCAAAACCATTGGGAAAATGTCTCCAGGGCATGTCAGAGGTCTTCACAGCAGCCCCTCCCATCACAGGCCCAGAGGCCCAGAAGAAATTGGTTTCGTAGGCCAGGCCCAGGGTCCCCATGCAGTATGCAGCCTAGAGACTTGGTGCCCTGTGTCCCAGCTGCTCCAGCTGTGGCTGAAAGGGTCCAATGAGGAGTTGGAGCAGTGGCTTCAGAGGGTGCCAACCCCATGCCTTGGCAGCTTCCATGTGGTGTTGAGCCTGAAAGTGCACAGAAGTCAAGAATTGGGGTTTGGGAACCTCTGCCTAGATTTCAGAGGATGTATGGAAACACCTGGATGTTCAGGCAGAAGTTTGCTGCAGGGGTGGAGCTCTCATGGAGAACCTCTGCTAGACAGTGGAGAAAGGAAATGTGGGGTTGGAGTCCCCACACAGAATCCCCACTGGGGCACTGACTAGTGGAGCTGTGAGAAGAGGCCACCATCTTCCAGACCCCAGAATGGTAGATCCACTGACAGCTTACACAGTGGGCCTGGAAAAGACACAGACACTCAACGCTAGCCCATCAAAGCAGCTGGGAGGGAGGCGATACCCTGCAAAGTCACAGGGGTGGATCCCAAGACCATGATAACCCACCTCTTGCATCAGCATGACATGGATGTGAGTCATGGAGTCAAAGGAGATCATTTTGGAGCTTTAAGATTTGACTGCCCCACTGGATTTTGGATTTTTATGGGCCCTGTAGCCCATAAAATGGCCAATTTCTCCCATTTGAAACAGCTGTATTTTCTGTACCCCCATTGTATCTAGGAAATAACTAGCTTGCTTTTGATTTTCCTTGCCTTGATAGGTGGAAGGGACTTGCCTTGTCTCAGATGAGACTTTGGACTGTGGACTTTTGAGTTAATGCTGAAATAAGGCTTTGGGGGACTGCTGGGAAGGCATGATTGGTTATGAAATGTGAGGACATGAGACAGTGACAACTATATGGTTCGACTCTGTGTCCCCACCCAAATCTCATCTTGAATTGTACTCCCATAATTCTCATGTGTTGTGGGAGGGACCCAGTAAGAGATAATTGAAACTTGGGGGCGGTTTCCTCCATACTGTTCTCATGGTAGTGAATAAGTCTCAGGCTATCTGACAGATTTATCAAGGGTTTCAACTTTTGCATCTTCATCTTCCTCATTCTCTCTTCACCTGCTGGAATCCACATAAGATGGGACTTGTTCCTCCTTGCCTTCTGCCATGATTGTGAGGCTTCCCCAGTCACATGGAACTGTAAGTCCAGTTAAATTAAACCCCTTTCTTTTGTAAATTTCCCAGTTTCAGGTGTGTCTTTATCGGCAGTGTAAAAATGGACTAATATATACAATATAGACTAACTAATCAGCATGGATATATGGCACACTGACCCTTTTCCACAGATAAGCTTGAAGCTAAATTACAGTGTAACAATTTCATTGGATAGGCATTGAAGTGCTTCACATTCTAAAATAAGTAAAATAAGTAACTTCTCGGTATCAGAAAAAGTTGACTGTTTCCAAATTTGTCTGATTTTCTGCTGAGTTAAACTTCATTGAGATAATTTTGTCCCTTAAATGTTTTTAAAAGAAATTTTTGAGAATCTGAGTAATATGGAAACTATTGAGCTAAAGAGATATTTGAAATGTCCTTTTTATTGTATAGAGGGGAAAAAAATCTTAATATACATCCAGGGAACATACAGAAAATAGAAGTGAAGTAAGGTAATTATAATATCCAATTTTTGCTTTTACATTTTTAAGGTTACCATCTAAATATCCCTCTAGGTGGTGGAACAAGTCTCTTAAAAAATCTAGTCAGCATTCAAAATTGTAAAAGTAGAAAAATAAAAGGTGGATCTTCAATTCTTTTCAGTAGAATTACTTTCTTATAGTTCTGATTATCTTCTCAAACACATTCCACCCATTTGTTTTTATCTTGGTAAACAGCACCATTTAATCATGAACGTCAAAAATCTGAAAGTCATCTGAGAGGTCTCCCTCTTTTTAATTCCCCTCATCTCGCCTGCGTTAAGTGCTGCCGGTCTCATTTCATCCATACTTTAATACAGAATCGCTCTCTCTTCAGCTGCACCAATGTCACTGCCGTGCACACTTACACCTGGACTTTTGATCACTAATGGATATTCTCGCCTCCAGTGTTTACATTTAATTTATCACTCTCACAACCTCTACAATGCTTCCAAATCTAGTCACACTGATCTCTCCCTTAAGACATGGTTGAAGTTTCCTTCTTTTACGTTATCGAGTCCAATTTTATTACGATGAATGATAAATCCTTCATGGTATGGCTCTTGCCCAAGTCTCCAGGCCCATTTCTTTTTTTTTGTTTTTCGTTTTTTTTTTTTGAGATGGAGTCTTGCTGTCTCCAGGTTGGAGTGCAGTGGAATGATCTCGGCTCACTGCAATCTCCACCTCCTGGGTTCAAGCAATTCTCCTGCCTCAGCCTCCCTAGTAGCTGGGATTACAGGCTCACACCATCACACCCAGCTAATTTTTGTATCTTTAGAAGAGAAGGGGTTTCACCATGTTGGCCAGGATGGTCTCGATCTCCGGACCTCATGATCCACCCGCCTCAACCTCCCAAAGTGCTGGAATTACAGGCATGAGCCACCACACCCAGCCTTCCAGGTTCACTTCTTACCAAGCTCCCCTCATCACATTTCTAGCCCTATCTCCATGGAGAATAATTAATGGCTGCCTGAAGGTACATTTCCTATGCCTCTGTGTCTTCCTATATACTAATCCTACTTGTTAAAATGGTCTTGCCTGTTCAATTCATCTGAATAATAATTATTTTCTTATTTTTTTTTTTTTTTTTTGAGGCAGACTATTGCTCTGTTACCTAAGCTGGAGTGCAATGGCATGATCTCAGCTCACTGCAACCTCCACCTCCCGGGTTCAAGTGATTCTCTTGCCTCAGCCTCCCGAGTAGATGGGACTACATAAGTGCACCACCATGTCCGGCTAATTGTTGTACTTTTCTTTTTAGTAGAGATGGGGTTTCACCATGTTGGCCAGGCTGGTCACAATTTCCTGACCTTAGGTGATACTCCCGCCTCTGCCTCCCAAAGTGCTAGGATTACAGGCGTGAGCTGCCATGCTCAGCCTGAATAATAATTATATTTCTTTTAAATCTTGCTAAAATATCATCAATTCTTAGGAAATATTTTTTGAGCACAAAACCCAGTCTCCTTCCTTCACACCCTGAGTCTTAGTGACTTTCCTTTGGGAGCCTCTGCTGCATCTCCACAGAGTGCTTTGCATATCCCTATTTATTGCATCAATCACTCACATAGCTAAACAGTGGAGGCAATTTAGAGGCAGTTAGTAATCACGAGAGTATTTATTGAGCAAAATCTCTGAGTCAGACAAGGACTGAGTATTATATAACTACTGAGTCATTTAAGCTTCACAGCAACTTTATGAAATAAATTCTAAATGATTTATTTACTTTCAGGACAATTCTGCATGGCAGGTATTATGCATATTACATAGATGAGGAAGCCGAAGATTAGGGGGAGATCAAAAATAGCATCCAGGTTTACCTAAATCCAGACAACAAATTATTAACTCGTGCCTTATGTGAAGTATCTTCTTAAAGGAGTATTTTGTCTCTTTCATTATACCTAATGTGTATAAAATATACATGCATTTAAATCCACACATATATTGCCTCTCTTTTAACAGTTATGTATTCACACATTCAATAATTAAGGAATATTTATTGAACATCTACTACAGTACGTGCCACTTGTCCATTCTTAGTATTCCTGTTCTCCTTAATCTGTGTCCTACTACCTAATGGCTTTGCTCATGATGAGCAAAATTGTAAATTAAAAATAAGATTTCCTGCTATAAGGTGTTAAACTTTCTAAGACTAAGACTAAGACATTAACAAAGATTTAAAACCTTGAAAAAGTATTTGATATTAAGTGGGGAATCCTGGAAACAAAACAACTCAATACCCTAAATAATAACCTGTCAATCATGGAAATTTGAGATTCAAAGGCCAATAATATAGAATTGGACAAGAACATACTTTTTTATGTCTCACAACATTGGCAACAAGTTCATTTGTATTCAGTCTTATGCTTTATCACAGAAAATTATACAAAATGTAATAATTTTTCTTAAAGCTCTCGATTTCCAGTGAATAAAATTAGGCAGAATCTGATTCATTCTGCTATTCAGTATTTCTGACTTCTTAAAATAATTTTTTTTCCCAAATCTTAGGTCATAATCTACCACATTGCAACCCAAAGTTAGTTGATTTTCTCCAAAAAGAAATGGGGACTAATATTTGCTATGTAACAGTTTCTCATTATACTTGAAAACAAGAATGCATTCACATTTCAGCTTCCTCTTTTCATCATAACTAGTCATAGCTCCCGTAGCTCTTTCAGATAAGCAATTTATTCAACTATTCAGCTCTAACTGGACTTAAATCAGGTGAAATGGCACTGAATTTAAAATAGAGTTTTTATCTATTTGTTTTAAATTGGTAATTTTTATTCATGGTTGTGTGGAGATGACTCAGAAACACTTCCATGAGATCCATGTAATTTTTAATCTGTTTATAAATTTTGGCAGGTGAACCAGACGTGGAAAATGTAATCACAGACTGAAGGGAAAACTACTTGTAATTATGCAAATGTCAAGTTACCTCTGAGTTTTACTAAATGGTACAAAATAGTAATGTTATTAGCTAATATTTGTGGAAAACAGGTTTTAGAAAAATTACTTAGGTTACTTTGAAAGATGTAGTATAACAGCTAAAGAAATTCCCTTATGGAATGTGTGTTTGTTTTTTAGTCACAGGCACTAAATAGATATATGTATATTAGCCATCCAAATTGAAGTAAAATTGATATGATCATTAGGTGACTAATGTCTTTATTTATATCATACTTAGAATTTTTTGATCAATAGTTGAAAACTGAACTTGGATCAAAAGTGACAATTGATTTTTCTTTGAATATAGACTCTAACGTAATATACAGTAAGATTTCACAGAGTCATAATGAGTAAAGCAGGCAAATGAGATCCCCAGTACAGATATGTGTCCACAATGACAATGATTGCTTGCAACAGTGGAGATTTGCATGCCATTGATTTCAACTGGCAATCTCCTTGCAGAGATGACTATTTTTAGGGAGGCAGGTATTGGCAAAAATGTTCTCAGAACGGCATCAACATATCTGGATCCAGCAGTCACTGATGAATTTTATACTGACATCTTTTTATTCAGATTCACACGTTTATCACTGATAAAGATGGAATAGTCAATAGTCATACTTGTAGATACTACAGCACTGGCAGGAACATAAATGTCTTGGTCTTGGTCAGAATCATCTGCTTTATGCACGATGTACCCAAACCTTCCTGACTTTTCACTGCTATAATTCTGAAATTGGTTCTTTTGTCTTCTGCCCATTGCTGAAATACTTGCTGCCAGAAAGAAAAAAAACATATGGCAAAAGGGAAAAGCTTTATGAAGGATGAAACATTTAAGTTGTAAGGCCTAGTGGAAAGACAAACATGAAGCTTTGTTTTCCATTAAGATAAGTTTTCTCTCTCTTTTACAGACTTGCAATGTTTTCTTAGTAAAGATAACGCAATATGGTGGATAATCATTCATAATAAAGTATGGAATAATCTGAACATAAAAACTAGTTCTTCCATTTACTGGCTGTGCAACTTTGGGGCAAAATAAGTCTACCCCAGGCTTCACCTTTCTCATCTTTAACATAAGGACAATAATCATGACATACCATTTTTTTTGTGCCACTAAGAAAAAAAAAGATTTTGCAGATAAAATATGCTTCACTGCTTTTCACTTATGATAATTTTATATTTATTGATTTAGTTGTTTATTAGATATAGGCATATATAATTTTTATGCATGCTTAAAATAAAAATATAAGATAAATAAGTTTGTCAGAGGATCTGTGAAACTTCTCCATTTTCAACATCTGACTTTTCTATATCACTTTAGGATTCCGAATTCATGCACGCCTGTTTTATTCTGCACAATATAGTTCTCTGGGTCATCAAAAAGATTGGTGATTCAGTATTTCTTATCATAATACATAAAAGAACTGAAAGTTATTGATGCTGGATTTTTATGCTACCTTTGATATTATATACAACCAATCTACTTTTGAATCCTGTTCTAGGATAATGGTTTAAAAGTCCTGAATCATCCCATTGCTCTTCCTATATTCATCATCATCCAGACAAAAGACAGTACTCCACTGTCCTGAGGTTTCCCTCAATCCTCTGATACTGAATCTGAAGTTTTTATACTAGCAGTTTTTAATGTTCCTGCATGTATAGGCAATAACATCTAAACCAGAGTTGTCATCTAGCTAACAAAAATCATGAGATGTCATGATTGTAAAAAAAAAAACAATTCTGGCAGCAAAGAAGTTAAAATGTAAAACAAAAGTGTCTTAGAATTGATTAATTATGGCAATGCTTATTTCATGGTTGCATATATGATAAATGGGTATAAAGTATGTAAGTACTTGCATCATTTACTCACTTTACCAATTATAATATTAATTCCATAGATTATGTTACATCCTTATAGAGGAAGGGTTATAAACCATACATCTCTATAGCTATTAGATTTTTATTTAAATTGTGTCTCTGATTATCAAAAAAAAACTTAATTTCAATACAGTTTCAAAGTAAATTGATTTTAGCTATTTATTGGTTTCTGGAGCAACAATGTATTTTCTTAAATGTTTGAAACCATCTAGTAAATTCCCGTTCCTTTTTTTAGATTGAAAGTCACCTGTGAGAGATATCTCTTCTCTGTAGGGAACTTACCATAGCTTGCTAGGTGGCTGAAGCAAGTGTGATAAAATTGATTGAAAGATGGCAATAAATAGGTTAAGACTACAATTCCTTTAATGTAAGTATTGAGAACACCAACTTTTCAACTTATGATGCATTTATTGGGATGAACCCTATTGTAAGTTGAGTATTACTTTCTCACTGTTGTAAAGCCATTGAAATTTCTGTAACTGTCAGGACACCAGACCATCTTGTCTTGTTAGTATTTACCTAATTCTTTTATTATTTATTGAGGAATCAGTGTGCACCAATTTCAGCACACTTCAGTGAAAACACAGCAGGCAGAGATGAATCAGAAAGCAATTTCAGACATCCTGGGATCTGACAATCCTAAATAAGACTAAGTTTTAGAGTCCCTCATTTACTGTAGGAGCAAGACTTAGTAACCCCTCAGCAGCACTAGCTTTGAAACCCACCCAGTCTCCTACAGAGCTGATGTTTATGGTTTCTTTGAATAAACATAGAAATTAATCCTCACAGTCTTAACACTTGAGAAAGTTACATTTGTCTTATCTAAGTCCTTCTCTCAGCAAACCAAGCAAGAGGGCTCCCAGATAGTAACAAGAAGCTGCAACTTACAAGATCCCTGCATCTGGACAATGAGACACCAGACTCCTCACCCATCATGATTGTCTAACCAACCACTTGCTTCCTGTTGACCATTTTGTCTTCCTTACCCTTCTCTAATTCCTGTTTTCCTACACATGGTTACATTTCTTCCCTTCTATATAAATCCCTAATTTTAGTTGGTCAGAGAGATGGATTTGAGACTGATCTCCCATCTCCTCAGCTGCAGCACCCAGCTAAAGTCTTCTTCCTTGGCGATACTTATTGTCTCAGTGATTGGCTTTCTGTGTGGCAAGCAGGACCTAGATTGAACCCCTGGTGTTTCAGTAACAGCTTAGCAAGTCTATCCTTCTTTTCCTTCCTAGCACACAAATTTCAAGCAGATATCAAAATAGAGACTTATCTGTATTACTACAATAGCTGTTTAAATTACTCAAGAGAGGAAAGGTGCAGCATCAGCAAAACCAATCAATTCCACAGTCCTTCAGCGCCCTCCCTTTTAGGGGGAATTGGATGTCTCGTTGGTATTAGTATGTGTGGCTTTGCACTAGCACACATTATGTTGAGCAAAACTTCTGAACTTCCAGGCTCACTTGTTTCCAATAAACTGGAATTAATATTTTCTTATTGATCCTGGAGTTATCCTCATGTGGATGTGGTTGGCCCTCTCATTAGGCAAACTTTTTATCATTTATCATTATATTGGGGCACCTCTGAAAGCACATATTTTTCTCCCTACTCCAAGAAAAAAAGTTTGCTTTATTTGCTTTTGTTTCTTCCTGACTCAAGACATGAAATCAGTTAATATTCTGAGGATCCCTAATTCCTTTATGCAGAGAATAGTAATAGAGAATAAATTTTATACCATCCCCCTATACTTAATGGAAAGCAGCTTTTAAAAAGCCTAGTATCCAGAAGGGCTTACACAAGAGTGCATATCTGCAAATATACTTCAGATGTTTCTTAAGTTTTGTGCATTTTACTGTTTGTAAATTATGCTACAACTTAAATTAAAAAAAAAAAACACTACACTGGCTAAGGAGAATTAAAACTTAGTCAAATAATTATGAGTTCAGGTTGGTATTTTAATTTTAACTAAATTCCTTTTACCTCCCTATGATATTTTATTAAACTTTTAATTATGATTATTAACTAATTAAGCTTATTAAACTTATTTCCTCTTAATAACTTTAGAGTATCCTATGTTCAGGTGCCAAATATGTTTTTGAACTTGAGTATGGTTTCTGAATGTGGAAGTATTTATTTTTCCTTAATTTTTTTTTTTTTTTTTTAGGTACAGGGTCTCACTCTGTTGCTCAGATGACTGCAGTCGTGCAATCATAGCTCACTATAACTTTGAACTCCTTGGCTCAGGCAATCCTCCTGCCTGGGCCTCCCAAAATGCTGGGATCACAGGTCTGAGCCACTGTACCTGGCCTAGTTTCCTATTTAAAAAATAAAAATACAAATTAACTTTCTGCTTATGTATCAAGGAATTTGCTCCAAATATACAAGTCCGGAAATGTCTTCCCAGCATCATTTGAGCACAACTATGTAAAAAGAAATCTCTCTCAAAAATAAAAATAATTTTCCCCAAGGGAATATTGAAGAATCTCTTAGCATAAAACATTCAGGATCGAATAAATGCCCAAGAAAAGTAAACAGCCATAAGAAAAAAACCATAGTTAAATATAGCCTTTCTGTATGATTTAAAATCTTGTTTTAATGCTCCTTTCTCTTGGGGACTTTTGTCATTATTTATCTTTGATCACAGGCAGATACACTATTAAACTCCAATTTTTCAAAACGACTTAATAGATACAGATATTCTCCAACTCAGTATACATATAAGTTCAATTTTTAATTGAAGATGCCTGTAAATTCACATAAATTAATATGAAGTTCAAGCATTTTAAAATATTTTATTGAAGCTCAAAGTGGAACAGTTTCTGTAGGTTCTATTCTGGTTTAGTCTCACAAAAAAGTTATTAATGTGTTAGAATTTTCACACATTTATTTGCAGTTCCAGGTTTGTGCTAAATTTATGTGTTACATGATAACTTCATAAGTAAATTTTAGATATTTTTGGTCCAATGCACTCTTGCTCCATAAAATGAAAAGTCACTTTCTTCAGTGATGGATGGAGTTGAATGAAAACTCTGATTTGTTGAGTGTTGAGTAATAATGTGTGTGAATTAAAGTTTTGCCACAATTCTAACATGCCTACCAGAGATTAATTCTCCTCCTTGGACCAGACTGGGCCCAGGGCAATCATTTATTTTTCCTGTCAGAAGTTGCTTGTGGTTTGGGCTCAAGAAATGTGGCTGCTTGTTATTAATTAGTATCCTGAAGGCTGATAATGGAGAGTCTCATTTGCTTTGAATTTCCTAAAAATTCTATGTAAGGCCACCTTCAGGCTTTGTTACCCTCACTCTAAAGTGATAGAGATTCTCTGACATCTTCAAGTGAGGAGAAAAGACGCCTGGGCCACAGCTTCACTCTAACAGGGTACAGGGCACCTCCTGCATTTCTTCCATTCACTTACTCTCTCTTTTACTTATGTAGTTTTTACTATATATTTTTTTTTTTTGCATGAGAGCCAGGAAATACAGCTAGTTTTATTTCATCAGAGCTTGTTTGTTCCATCTTTCTAAAATATAAAGTGAGTTAGATTTTTACTGGGCTATGAAATCAGTAGCACGGGTCTGAGCCCTGACACCAGTTTTGATTTACAAAAACACTTGCTTCTTTTCCAACTTACATTCACATGCCAGAAAAACACAGAATGTCCAGTTAAGTTTAAATTTTAAGTAAAATGTTATCCATTGCTAATTCAAAATTCAAATTTAACTGAACAGCCTATAATTTTATCTGCTAGTTCTGTCAACCCATCTACATTCAGTGAGCTAGAACCCGGCACCTACAAATACTAGACTGATAAGCAAAGGTGTTTTTTTTTTTGAGACAGAGTCTCGCAAAGGTGAACTTGAAGGCATGTAAAATTTTCTCTGATTTCAAAAGCAAAGAGCAAATTCATGATCTTATGGCTGCTGTAACCAATTAGCACAAACTTGGTGGCATAAATCTATTATCTTACAGTTTTGGAGGCCAGAAGTCCAAAATCTGAAGTCCAGATGTTTCTGAAGGCCATGCTCCCTTGGAGGATCTAGAAGAGAATCCTTTTTGCTTCTTGCATATTCTGGTGGCTCCTGGCATTCTTTGGTTTATGGTTGCATCCCTCCAATCTCTGTCTCTTTGGTCACGTTGATTTTTCCTTATCTGTGTGAAATCACCCTTTGTCTCCCACTTATAAGGACACCTATAATTACATTTAGAACCCAGCTAGGAAACTCAGGATAATATCTCCAGTTTAAAATTCTTAACTGAATCACACCCGTGAAGTCTTTGCCAAAAAATGTGACAGTCACCAGTTATAGCAGTTAAGATGCTGACATCCTTGAGGGACATTATTCAGTCCACCACACTATAATTGTGTAGAATTTTCAAACCTTCTGTGTCAGTCCATTCTCGTGTTGCTATAAATACCCTAGGTAATTTATAAAGAAAAGGGGTTTAATTGGCTCATGGTTCTGCTCGCTGTACAGCAAGCATGGAGCTGTCATCTGCTTCTGGTGAGACTTGGGGAAGCTGATAATCATGGTGGTAGACAACAGGGAGCCAGCATGTGACATGGGAGAAGCAGGAGCAAGAGAGGGAAGAGTTGCCACTCTCTTTTAAACAACCAGAGATCATGGGAACTAAGAACGAGAACTCACTCGTTATAGCGAGGACAGCCATTCATGGGGGATTCACCACCGTGACCCAGACATCTCCCACCAGGCCCCACCTCAAACACTGAGAATCAATCACATTTCAAGTTGAGATCTGGAACAGACAAACATCCGAACCAAATCACCTTCATTTGGAAGTGAGAATCTACCATTTTAAAGAGCCATCCGGCATCTTGCAGTGATTGTTCAACTGTAGCTCCAAAGATGAGTAGTCTGTGAGTCCAAACCTTCTGGATCAGAGTCTCCATGGGTAGAGTTTGACAATGTAACCAAAGCAAACTCCCCAGTGACATGTGGGCACACTAAATTTAGGAATAAATACATAATTTTCTTTCTTTCTTTTTAAGACAGAGTCTTGCTCTGTCGCCCAGGCTGGAGTGAAGTGGTGCAATCTTGGCTCACTGCAAGCTCCGTCTCCCAGGTTCATGCCATTCTGCTACCTCAGCCTCCCGAGTAGCTGGGACTACAGGCGCCCGCCACCATGCCTGGCTAATTTTTTTTTGTGTGTGTATTTTTAGTAGAGACGGGGTTTCACTGTGTTAGCCAGCAGGTCTCATCTCCTGACCTCGTGATCCACCCACCTCGGCCTCCCAAAGTGCTGGGATTACAGGCATGAGCCACGCACTCGGCCGAGAACAAATACATAATTTTCTAAGAACAGGAATCATGAAATGGGCTGCTTCTGTTCCAATCCGAAATCCACATTCCACATGTTTAATCTCAGAAAATTTACATGAACACCACTGGCTTCCATTTTCTTTTATATAATAGGATGCTGGTAATTACACCTGGCTTATATAGTTTTTGATAAGATTAAGTGAATTAATTAACGTAAAGTGCTTAGCACTGGGCCTACCTTATAGAAAATACCCAAGAAATATTAGCTGCTTTATCAAAATTAATGGCATGACTGTTATTATTGTTATTACTCTAAACTATTGTAGATTAGGAAGGTACAAAAGAAAGCACTCTAATGAGGGTTCACTTAAATGGTTGAAGTTCCTGCTAGGTGGTAATGAGTGGATAGCATAATAGGATAGCCTGTAAGGCATCTAAATGTTTCCAAGTTATGACCCATGTGTACACATGGCTTACGGTATAGCAGATATAGAAAGATAGTTTTGAAGTGTAATTTCTATATATAAATGCAGTATTTACACTAAGATTCATCTCCTGATACTGAATTAAAATAAATGTTTGTAATGATAAAAAGTTTTAAACATAACACTGAAATAGAAAATGCTTTACATTCACTAGGCTGTGTTGAAAAAAATCTTTTACATAGTAGAACACATTTCAACACTAGGCTGTGTTGAAAAAAATCTTTTACATGGTAGAACATATTGAATTTATTTAAAAACCAAAAATACATTTATAAAGAATGTTTTCTCTATTCTAAAAGTTCAAAAATTGGTGGCAATATAAATTCACATATTTAGCAATGAAAGCCCTAAGCTAAAGTATTTTCAAGTATATATCAATTTAGTATAGCATATAAGTTAAAGCATATATTTGAGTCTTTAAATCATATTTCAATATATATTCATGTACAGAGCTTTCTAAATCTTTTTCTAAAAATTAGATTTTTTGAAAATAGACCATTACTGTGATTATTGAAAGTTATATTACATCAGATTGGTTTTATAATGCCACCTAACTCACACAAATACTGGCATTTTGCTGTAGTCCTTTGGATAACTCAGCTAAACGATGCAAATGAGGCTGCATATTTCATGCTTAGTTACAGGTTTCCCTAGATAAATTTATAATATGATACATCTCTAGGAGGCTGATATATCAAATAGTTTATTCTAAATATATGTACCAAATAATTTATAAAATTACCAAGTTTACTATGCCAGTTGGCTTTGGTGACCATAACAAAATACCACAGGCTGAGCGGCTAAAACAACAGAAGTTTATTTTCTTACAGTTCTTGAGACTGGAAGTCCAAGATCAAGGCAGATGCTGGCAGGGCTGCTTGCTCCTGAGGCCTCTCCCCTTGGCTTGAAGAGCGCTGCCAGTGTCCTCGCATGGCCTTTCCTCAGTGTGTGCCCTTCTAGTGTCTCATCTCTTCCTCTCCTTGCAAGGACACAGGGTCCTATTGAATTAGGGCCCCAGCCTGTGATTTTTGTTCATCTTATTTATCTCCATAAAGGCTCCTTTTCCCAATACAGTCATATTGGGGGTTAGAGTTTTAACCCCTGAATTTTCAGACAACACATTTCAGTTAATAACATTTACCAAACAATTATGTTGAAGGACTAAAGTCATTAAAATAAAGTCTTGGAGACTTAATTTCCTTTAGTAACTTAAGGCAGGGATGATAAGACTTACAGTGTTCATCATTGCTGTTTTGGTAACATTCTGGCATCGTGCCTTCCGGGTGCTGAATAGCATTGTACATTTTAGAACCATTGTGTTTGGGGAAGACCATGTGACTCACTCTTCCAGTGAGTGGATAAGAGAAATTATGGATGTTACTTCTGAGCCACAGTATGTAGCTGCTGCCATATGCCTTATTCAAAATGCTACTCCCTCTGCCATAGAGACAAGCAATGCTCTAAACCATGGCAGGGAAGATTCAGCTGTATCATATGGCATAACCTAACCTATCCTGACTAATACAAGAATTGGTACAAGAAGTAGACACTGAGGTATCAACAACAACAACTACCAAAAAAAACCTCCAAAATTATAAAACAATGTATGTGGCAGAGGCAGTCAAGATGCAACTAACAGAGGTGGATGGAGCATTAGTCATATATGTATATATAACGGAGAAACATGTGTCAAAGGCATCAGGCATTTGATAACTTTGTAAGACTAAGGAAAATAGATTATTAGCATGTGGTAAATTCCATTGGATATATATAGCAAGGTAGTGTGAAGAAGATATTGATTAAATATGAATTGAATGGTTTTTAAGCAGAAACGATTGAGGAATAAGAAAAGCTATAAATCTGTGGACAAGAGTATTTGGAGGAACCAACTGCTTCTCACCTCCAGAGAGCAACACTTAAAATTAAATAACATGGTTTATTAAAACTCTGCATACAGAAATGATTAAATCAATATTTCTTTCACTCCATTGGTAAACATTTTGGATTGGATTAAAGTGGTGCCCATTAATCCTTAAAGTTGGACAAAATGGATCGAGTGTAAGAGAGTAAGGGTGTAAGCACTTCAACAATGGCAAAGAACTCACAGGTAAGTTGAAAGGAAGATGAGGGGAGAGGAGAGACACAGAAGAAAAGTGTAACGATTAAATTTTAGTGTCAACTTGGCTAGGCTATAGTGCCCAGTAGTTTGCTCAAACATTATTCTGGATGTTACTGTAAAGATGTTTTTAGATGTGATTAACATTTAAATCAGTTGACTTTGAGTAAAGCAGATTATTCTCTATAGTGTGGGTTGGCCTCATCTAATCAGTTGAAGGCCTTAAAAGCAAAGACTGAGATTTCCTGAAGAAGTAACTGTGCCTCAAGGCTGCAACATAAAAACTACTCCTGAGTTTGCAACCTGCAAATTTCAGACTGAAGACTGTAATATCAACTGGTCCCTGAATTTCCAGCTTCCTGACCTGCTTTACAGATTTCAGACTTGCCATATCCCATGATCTCATGAGCCAATTAATACTCACTGTCTCTCTCTCTCTCCGTGTGTGTGTGTGTGTGTGTGTGTGTGTGTGAGAGAGAGAGAGACACACACACACACATCTCCCTCCTATTGGTTCTGCTTTTCTGAAGATTCGTAACTAATATACAAGAAATATAGCAAATGCAAGAAGTATGTCTGAAATATTATTGATGGAAAGACACTATTCAAATAATTAAGCAGCCTACCAAGTTCTTAAGAATATTATACTGAGAAAGATCCAAAAGTAAATTAGAATGTCTGTGGCCCTATGAAACTGGAAATGATGTTTGTGTTTCTAATGTTCTATTGACAAGAAGCAGACTGAGAAAAAGACTCTGACCCCAGGAAGAAATGGAAAAACACATTTTATTTGTGGACTAAGAGAATTATGATAAATGAATCTCAATTTTAGTTCTAGCATCCCTCTCATCCTTGAATAAGTAAAAGCTTCACACACTGAAAATCAATGACTTTTCTTGTATCCCTCAGAGAAATGAGGTTGTGGGGCAAACAACCACCTAAATTCTGGGAAACAGGCGCATTCACAGAGCCTCAGCTGAAAACTGCTGACTTAGAGCTGAAGCAGCTAGCACTGCAAACTTGTAGAGATATTTGTGGTAATTTTGATGAATTTCTGGGAGCTGAGTAGGGTGCCAGATTGCAAGAGAGGCTTTAGAGGCCACAGTCTTAGCTGTACCCCCATACTTTTGTGGGATTTGCCTTAGGTACTCCACCAGATTTTCACAATAAACATACAAATAATCCACTCCCAGATCTGCAATAAAGGGATGAAGAGTAATCATTTTAAACAAACCAAGATCCTTCTCCATAGGAAAAGCATGTTTTCCAGGGAAAATATAAACAGCAGAGCTGGGAGAAGGTATTTCTCCTACTTCTGTCCCCTCTAGACTTTCTGTCTCACATAAAGAGGAAAACAACATCATCAACGGGGGTCAGAGCTTTGCAGAAATTTATTGGGAACACTGCAGGTCAGATTCCCAAATACAGGCTCAATCAAACTCTGATATTTCCTTGGAAGATTATAGAATTCTGTCCCTCTTGCTTATCTTATTACCACATTAACAGCCTCCAGTATATGAACTGATTCAATGAGCGCCTGTGACCAACCCCCACAACCACTCATGACTTTGTCCCTGAGATTGGGAACATGACAAGGATGTCCACACCACTCCTATTCAACGACATACTGGAAGTCTTAGCTGTTGCAATAAGATGAGAAAAGGAATTAAAGGTATATAGAAAGGAAGAAAGAAAACTCTCTATGTTCACAGATGACATGACCCTATGCAAAGAAAATCCCAAAGACTTGACAAAACAACTCCTGGGAAGAAAGATTAAAATCATTCTTTGAAATTTAATTTCTATTAGAATTTAGAAGAGGGATGATAGGAATTATAGTCATAAGTGAGCATAACAAGGTCACAGGATATGAGATGGATGTGCAAAAGTTAATTGTGTTCCTAGATACCAGTAACAAACAATCGGAATTTGAAATATTAAAAATGTACCATTTACAATATGACCCCTACAAATGAAGCAATTGGATATAAATCTAACAAAAATGTACAGGATCTATTGTGGAAAGCTAAACAACTCCAATGAATCCAACAAAAGTTAAATTAAGAAGATGTGATAAGACGAGTCTTCTGCCTCTGAAGTCTTCTTACCAAAATCCATAAGCCCCTTCTAATCATGATAAAAACATCAGAAATGTAACAACTGAAGGAAATTCTGAAAAATACCAGATCAGTCCTGCTCAAAACTGCCAAGGTCATCAAAAACAAGGAAATTCTGAGAAACTGTCACAGTCAAGAAGGAAACAGGAAGACGTAATGACTAGATATAATGTGGTATGCTAAATGGAACTATGGAACAGAAAACGGATACTAGGTAACTAAAGTAAAGGAATACGAATACAGAATAGATTTTAGTTAACATTGTATCACTATTGTTTCCTAACAGTGACAAATGCATCATACTTACTAAGATATAGTAGGGGAAACTGGGTATGAAGTTTAAGGGAACTCTTGGTACTACCTTAATTTTTCTTTATATCTAAAACCATTCTAAAATATTTTCTTAAAAACTGAACAACCTGCCAGACGGCAAAGGCAAGTGCATGGATAACAAAAGACTCTGCAATAAGTGTCAGGAGCGTCAGAACCTAATCAAGAAATGTCTGGAAACCTCAGGGTAAGATATTCTTGCACTCTGGTTCAGCACTGTTGCAGAGCAATAACTGTTGCATATCTCACATTCTTCCTCATTCCCACAGGAAATTATTTCTGTAATTAGCTATCTTTGGTACAACTTGTATATTGGGTATATGTATGAGCAGCAGTAACTTGCTGTTTGATTTATGTGCTTGCAGATCAAGAAGAGTCACACTTCCCTGTTAACAGGGGTGCATCACTGAGAGATGATGGATCTTGATCTTGATGTTTTAATGGAATGGGACTTACAGGTTATTCCTCTTGGAACTGGGAAGTTCATTTTGCTGCTGAAAGCAAGCATATGTGGCTATTTGGTGACAAAAGGGTAGACTCTGTCAGTCATTAATACACTTAGTCAACTATTTCCAGCACTCCATCTTCCAGGCTCATTGTAACTGCAGTCCCGGCCTCCCTTGCGTTTGGCTGTGGCCATATAGCTAATATTACACAAGGAATTATGAACAGAAAAGATGTGAGTCACCTGGTAGAACATTTAACTGCTTTTCCCTTCTTCACTCTACTTAAGCAACATTCCAGATAGTACCTGGATCTTGGAGGACAACGTGCAGTAGAGCTCCTCAGTGAACTAGCAGCAAACGTTGCATGAAAAAAAAAAAAATAAATAAACCTTTGTTTTTAAAATCCGTTGAAGTTTTGAGAGTTGCTTTCACCAGAGCATAATCTACCTCATCTTGACCTATTCAGGCCTATTTAGTGACTGTGAAAGTGGGTATGAGCTATAGTGGTAAAATCTGAATCTACTCTCTCTGGTGAAGTCTACTAAAACTAGTAAATACAACAGTATAAAATGAAATTTAGTTGGACATCCTCTATGTCTGTTACTGTCAAGAAGTTCAGATTTTAAAAGAAAATAAACATGCTAGGATATGAATATATAATCAGCAGATACCCAGTGGGAAAATACTATTGGAAAATATAATAAAAATGGGCAAATACTAATATTTCTCCAGGACAAGTTAAATCTTTTCATTCTCCTTATGTCTTTATCCCACAACTCTTGTATCCCATTAACTCATGACATTGTCTCCAAACTCAATAGACCAAAAAAAGTATCAGAAGTGGCATTTATGAGATATCACACCAGCATTTATTTGCCTATAAAGCTATTTTTCTGTATCCATTCTCACCTCCTGTCTTTCAGTCTCATATTAAATCTTAGAATCTTAACTGGAAATCATTTCTCAATATCAGACATTGAGTTAAAAGAATAATATCATATTTGTAAATATGTTGCTCTTAATGGTGATTGTAATCATATCGAATTAGATGAGCATATTTTAACCTACCATTGCATTCTAGAATTTCAGAAACTAATTAAGTAAGCAAGACATTTTTGTAATGGCTTTAGCATAAACTTTAAACAAAAATTTGTATGATCATGCCAAGAAACATCTATGGTTGTGTACCCTAAAAGAAGGAACCAAAAAAGAAAGAAAAAAAAATTGCAAAACCAAAAAATAAGAACATTGTGTAATCAGTATATTTGGATGCATGCTGGAGAAATTCAATACTGACTGTCTCTCTAACCAATCTGTTTGATATCATTTGTTACCTCTATGCTAAATATATTCTTGAAATAGAATAGGCCCTTCTAACTTGATCTGATTAACAATCACAGGTCAATTGTGAATTGTCTACTTCTCAGCTACATGACTCGTTATTTTTGAGTAGTGATTCATGACTGACAACAATGGAACTGGCTCTAAAATTTAACTCATGACAACTAATAAGGTAAGGGTAATTTTCTAGTTATAACTAATTTAGAAAATACGTGAAATAAACCAGCAAATGCCCTTAGCAACCTAACTAGTTATAAAAATATTTCTCATTTATGATATGTAAAATTCTTCTCCCCAAAACTGCTTTGAACTGACAGTCTATTATCTTCCTGTGAGTTCCTTTATTAACAAGTTAATATACTTTGACATGTGCTCAAGATCAATTTTTCTGAGAAATTTTTCTTTAACAACCCATAACCCACACATTCCATCAAGTGATGATATTGCCTCTAAATTCGAAGAGAATAAAATGAAGTTGTCAAGAGTGAAAATCACTTCACTACCCCCTACTCTTCACTTATCTATAAAGCTGTAATTACCTGTCTTCAAAATTATACCCTTTCCTGTGGTCTCAAATGAAAAAGTATTCCTTCTATTCTAGGTGTATCCCTGTCCCTGTTTTTGCAGTCCTTTCTTATGTCAGTGCATATGAAAAGGTGTTATCCTCTAGAACACAGGTTATTTATTCTCATGGTTTTCCAGCATCTCTGTATCAGTTCTTCTTATAGCTTCTAAGTCTATTAAATTCCCTCTCATATATAAACACCTAATAGGCAAATAAGAAAGAAAACACTTATTAAATCAGCATATCCCTCCAACTCTCACTCTAATTTTTTCCTTCATTTTACATTCTAACTCATCAAAAGAAAATGATTTTCTGAAGTATAGAGTTCATGTAACTCTATACTTATGTCCAGAATGACTGGACATAATCATGGAAAAGTTTTCAGTGACAAGAACAGTAACTAACAAGCTGGTAGGCTGTCTAAATAAATAAATAAATGCATCAATTTAGAAATTAGAAAAGAGAAAGAAATGAAAAGCATCCAAATTAGAAAGGAGGAAGTAATATTATCTCTGGTTATGGGTGATATAATCTTTTATACAGAAAACCCTAATAAATTCACACACAAAAAAATTGTTAGAGCTAATAAATTCAGTAAAGTTGCAGCATACAAAATCAACATTGAAAGATAGTAAGTTATGTTTCTATACACTAACAATAAACTATTCAAAAAATAAATTAGGAAAACAATCCTGTGTTCAATAACATAAAATAAAATAGCAAAAAAATTAACAAAAAGTGAAAGACTTCTACACTGAAAACTATAAAACACTGATGAAAGAAATTAAAGCAGAAAAAAATAAACGGAAAGACATTCCATGTCCATAAATTAGAATAATTAATGCTGTTCCTAATACTCAAAGCAATCTACAGATTCAATGTAATGCTTATGAAAATTCCACTGACAGTTTTTACAGAAATAAAAAAAATGTACAAATTTGCTGCACCCATTAACTTGTCATTTAGCATTAGGTATATCTCCTAATGCTGTCCCTCCCCCTCCCCCCACCCCACAACAATCCCTGGAGTGTGATGTTCCCCTTCCTGTGTCCATGAGTTCTCAATGTTCAATTCCCACCTATGAGTGAGAACATGTGGTGTTTGGTTTTTTGTCCTTGCGATAGTTTACTAAGGATGATGTTTTCCAGTTTTATCCATGTCCCTACAAAGGATATGAACTCATCATTTTTTATGGCTGCATAGTATTCCGTAAGACCTCAAATTTTTAAAGCAATCTTGAAAAAGAAAAACAAAGCTGAAGGCATAACACTTCCTGATTTCAAAATATATGACAAAGCTACAGTAATGGAAACAGAATGGTACTAGCATGAATACAGATATACAGATCAATGGAACAGAATGTAATACCAAGCATATACAGTCAATTATAGTTGACAAAGGTGTGAAGAACACACAATGGGGAGAGTATAATCTCTTTAATAAATGGCGCTGGGAAAATAAAATGTTCATTTGCATTCAAAATGTTGAATTAAGACTTTAAGGTGCCGGGCACGGTGGTTCATGCCTGTAATCCTAGCACTTTGGGAGGCCAAGATGGGCAGATCATGAGGTCAGGAGATCGAGACCATCCTGGCTAACATGGTGAAACCCTGTCTCTACTAAAACTACAAAAATTAGCCAGGCATGGTGGCGTGCACCTGTAGTCCCAGCTATTCAGGAGGCTGAGGCAGGAGAATGGCGTGAACCCAGGAGGCAGAGCTTGCAGTGAGCGGAGATCATGCCACTGCACTCCAGCCTAGGCAACAGAGCAAGACTCCGTCTCAAAGAAAAAAAAAAAAGACTTTAAAATATCTTGAGTTAGGAACATTAAACTGCCCTTCAATTCTTGAGTATTATCTGCAAGATAAGATTAAAAACAAACTTCTCTAGGTTTCCCTTTTAATCTGGTGATTTAGTCATGGTAGATTAAATATAGAAAGATGTTAAAATGGGCTTCTTGCTGTATTGGTTTCAACTGGAACTCCCAAGGTTGAAAAAATATAGTGAGTAATACGTACACCAACATTTTTAAAAAGGATGGCCCACTTACGCAGAGCATGCTGAGAAATCCTAAAGGCAGTTTGGCCAGCATCATTCTACCTTCAGAAGTTTCCAGGAAATTAGGACTTCTTGGAACACAGTTGTTTATGTGCTATATTTACTCTTTCTTCATCCACTGATGAAAGAGTGTTTTTTGTTGTTGTTGTTGTTGTTTTCTTCCCATTGCTCTAAGCCAAAAGGAAGGATCTTGAAAGGACTGCATGGAAAGCTTTAGATGAGTCCTTTAAAGTTTGGAAAACACAAGTGGTCATATTTTCCTAATGCCTACATGCCTACAAAGTCCAACAGTAAAAGGCAGTGACTGCATTTACGCTGCTTGGTGAGAGAATAAAGAGGGATGCATTGAGAGTGAGTGTCACTTCTGCTCCTAGCAAAGCAAAGATGTACGTGTCCTGAAGAAGGGGATACCCTATATCAGGAAGATCAATATGACCTCAACAGAATAGTAGACTCCCTAAGTTCCCATGGGGTAAGAAGGAGTCTGGAGATGCCAACTGAGTTGAGGCATTTTCAGCTTCAAGGAATCTGCAGTTGGAGGTTTCCATCAGGGCTCTACCTTTTCCTGGCCCTTTTTTTCTAATCTCCTCCCACTTTGGTCTGACCTAGAGGGATCAAGAAAGAAGCAGGAAGGAAATGGAGAAAAATGTGAATCAAGCAAAAGAGAATACATTAACTTTGAACACTTCTACTGCAGGCTTTCAAACTCGACATTGACCCATACTATAGGAAGACAAAAAGTTTAAGTTTTAAATTGAATTAAGCCATGGAGCTATGTACTGAGTGAGGACTACCTTTTTTAATGGTTTGAGGATTTTTAATTACATGAAGTTTAAAAAAAAAAACAAGCTATGGGGTATGCCTGAGATTTTATAAAGAGAGAAAGAAATATCCAACAAAACAATTTTGAATGTGTAGTGAGAAAAATAAGGGTTGTACCTGTTCATACATTCTGAATCCAGCTTACTCAGTAAACGTTTTACATTAAGATTTTACAACTCTCAATCATTCAACCAGTATTTACTTAAGTTTTTTTCTATGTTCTAAACATTTATACATTTATAATATAATGATGAAACATGTATAACATATTTATAATACAATGATGAAACATTTATAATGATGAAAATAATAGACATGAAACTTTAGTAGGGGAAACTGACATATAACAACATATTTCAATAACTATATAATTGCAACTCTAATATGTGTGGTAAAATAAAAGTGTATGCTATTTGAGAGGCATAAATTGAGAACTAATCTGTACCAGGGGATATAAAGAGAATTGAGATCTGAAGAATAAATAGGGTTAATCAGATTAAAGACAGGGAAGAAAGCATATTAAAAAAGAACAGTGTGTGTGAAGGTTCTGGTACAGAAAGGGGAATTTTAAGGAGTGGAAACACAGCTGGTGTGATGAACGGGGATTTGGCAGTAGATGAAAATTGAAAACTAGGCTGAAAAATATGAGCCAGATCATGCAAAACCTAAAGTATTTAGAAGGTCTTAATCATTCTGGGGATCTTAAAGGTTTTGATTTGGTGAAATACATGAATTATTTGCCTTTTTAAACAACTGCTTGGGCTGCATGCAGCACAGCTAACTGTTCGGAACTGAACAAGGATAGAAATGTATAAAGGAGGGTTTCATTTGTGGCAGAGGCCACTGTAGACCAGACAGGGGAGTGCAGTGAAGATGGAGAGAAAGGAATGAGAGACATTGTTGACATAAAATGGGCAGGATTTGATGAGAGATGAGATAGAGATGAGACAGGGTAACAGGAAACTTCTGGCATGGGTGCAGCAGAAGGTGTTTCCAAGATAAGAGAACCCTGGAAAAGGGACACATTTAGAGCTGAGGTCTGGAGAAAGCAGGAACAAAGTTTAGTTTTGCCATATTAAACTTCAGGTGCCTGTGAGACATCCAAATGAAAGTTGACACGCAGAATTGGAGCTCAGTGACTTCCTGGGATAAAGAGATAAATCTGGTGGTCACTGGCATTTGAGGGGTCATATTTAACTCTAAAATTGAATGACATAACATAGGAACAAATATGGCAAGGAAACAAAAATGTAGTCTAGGAAGAAGTTTCAAAGCAGAGAAAGAGGAACCTAGAGACAGTGATCTAGAAAGGAGAAGAAAGGCAGTATAGTCACTTTGGGAGGCTAAGACGAGTGGATTGCTTGAGGTCAGGAATTTGAGACCAGCCTGGCCGACATGGTGAAACCCTATCTCTACTAAAAAAAAAAAAAATCATCTGGGTGTGGTGGCAGGTGCCTGTAATCGTAGCTACTTTAGAGGCTGAGGCAGGAGAATCGCTTGAACTCAGGAGGCAAATGTTGCAGTGAGCCTAGATTGCACCACTGCACTCCAGCATGGGCCATAGAATAAGACCCTGTCAAAAAACAACAACAACAACAACAAAACAAAACAAAACAAAAAATACAAGAAAAAAGAAAGGCAGCATAGTGTTGTATCACGAAGCCATGAAAAAGGAATGTTTCATGATGCAGGATTCAACTGTGAAGTCAAATTGAGAGATGTGTCTCATAAATACCTTGATGAGGATCATACAAGTAATTTTCATGTGGTCAGGGTGGCATTGTCAATATTAGAGTGGGCCCAACAGAGACTGGAATGTGAAGAAGTAAAGAGAGTATATGGAGCTGTGCACAAGAAAAGTGATCACAATTTTCCCTAGATCACAATTTTCCTTAGTTATGTCTGCTTTTCAGTCATAATTATAGATAGCTTTCACTTTCATAGTCAAAAATGGGGATTATATAGTCACCTTATGATAGGAGGTAGGAGTTGAGATATAAATGATGTAATTATTATAGTGGCAGGTAAGGATCTATGGTTGTCCAGGAAATAATACATCAGCAAATTACAAATATTTACAGATGTGCCTTTCCAGATAGTTGAAATTTTCCCGAGATTTTTAATCGCTACCATATTTTGTTATGTCATAATTATGTGACTCTTCCTGAAAAGTATGAAGTATTATTATGTGAATCTCCCTGAAACAGATGAAGTAATATGCCTTTAAGATAAAATAGAGTGAATATGACTTAATTTCTCTGGATCATTAGCTTATCAAAATATAATTTATACTATAATACCCCTGAAGGGATACCCTTGAAGTTTGTAAGAGTATTCATCATTCACTAAATTCTATGTGTGTGTATTTGGTTATACTTGTGTGTGAATAATGGGACGAAAGTGTGTATGAATGGCTGATGCAAGAGAGAAGATATCGGAGAGGGGGACAGGAACGGGCTGCAGAGGACAGGAGAGAGCAGGGAGTGTGGGAGAGCAGGATGATTTCAAGGAGGATAAAGAAAACAGAGAAGAGGGTGAATGTACTATTTCCATGTATGTTGTGATGTAGGGTAGTATGTATATTACAATTACACATTCTGTATGTACTGTAATTGAGGTTCGTGTGTGTGTGTGTGTGTGTGTGTTAGAAAGAGTTTGTATGCACTGAGATGGGTGTCCATAGTTGTACGTGCAGTGTGAGTACATTTGTATCTATGTTGAAGTATGAGAGTTAGTACATGCATGAAATGTGTGAGTATTTGTCTTTATTACTATCTTTTCTTTCAAGCTTTTAACTTCTCATTGTGACCAATATACTTAAGTGAGATGCCTCTTCTATATTCTTATAATTTGCTATTTCTAATCTGGTATAGGACATAAAATCAAATACCCATGTATATGAAGTTTATATGTACGATAAGGACACCACCCTTTGAACAGTGACTTGAGTGGCACACCTATTGGTGAACAATGTAAGTGTTGACTAAAACCAGTTGTGACAAAGAATTGGTGACTCAGGGACTTTTCCGTGTATGTAAAACTCAGCTTGATAAGGGAAAAAGTATCTGCAACATTTTGCTAGAGAAAGCACAAACAAAATGGACATCATTATAAATTCATGTCCACAGAGGTAATATTCTTTAGGAGAATTTTGAAAAACTCACAACACATTTAGATAACAGCAAAAGTGGTGTGGCAAAGGAAGACCCACATTATATATATTGCTGTTTTTTGCTGTGTATAACATAAAACAGCTGTGTCTTCAGGTTTAGAACAGAATTTAAGCTGTATTTTTTTTCCAACTTTTACCAAAATATTTGTCTTCGAGGTTTTTCTGATCAACATTTCCTGACTGGCCAATAGCCAATCTTCCCTTTTCTCTCTTCTTAGAATAATTTACGTCTCCTCCTAGCCCACTATTACTAACATTAGGGGAATGAGTGGCTGCAACTTTTGGAGTTTTATTATGAGGTTCATAATAAAACCAGATTGAAAATACACATGTGAGGATATGAAAGATTTAAGATCATAGGTAAAAATAAAGTGAGATTTCAGGGTCAAAATGAAAATTTTTGATCATGGTCAATGTTCTTCTTGCCTAAATAGATAAAAGGATGAAAATTAATCATCTTCAGTGGAGCCTCACAAGGCATGAATGAGCCAACTGGAACAAGTTAAGCTGAAGTTGCAAGTTTGGGCAGAGAAATTGTCTGATTCAGAGACCTTAGCCCAATCCATTTTATGTGACAGTTGAGGAAAGATTTGCAGTAACAAAATCACATTAGGGAATAGAGAACAAAGCACCAAAGGAGAACAAACAAGAAACTTGGATCCCACACCAAGGGCAGAACAACAATAAGATGCTTTAGTTTACTGGCTTCAGATATGGAATTAAAGTATTTTTCTAGTAAGTATCATTGGGGTATTTGTGGGAGCATATTAATAATAATCGAAGTGCTCTGTTTAGATGATTCAGCTTTAATGTAGTGTCCACTTCCAAATTTTAATTTTTGTATGCACATCAAAAGACACTAAGTTATGGTCTCTTGAGATATTGGGAGAAAAACTTTTTATGAAATCAAATCAGAGAACAGAAGCGGGGAATTATTGAAGAGGTTTTACAGATAGCAACATAATAAACTTATGTTAATATTTAGCTTTCAGTTATCCTGTTGCTGAGCTGTGAGGATTCTAATTATCTAATTATTCATTTTCTTTTCTACTTTTATTTGCCTCAGATCATTTACTTCATCAGAAGACAGGTTAGGACCAAAAAAAAGAAAATCAATTTGATCAGCATAGTAAAACTTTAGATAGAAAAAGATGGTTTAAATCAGAGGATGGCAAATGATTTTCTGTAAAGGGCCGGGTAGTGTATATTTTAGCATTTGTGAGGAATACAGTTATACAGTTTTTGTTGCATCCATTCATCTCTGCCCTCATAGCATGAAAGCGGCCTTGCACAATATGCAAATGCAAGTGAATGTTGTTTGCTTTCCAAAAAACTTCATTTTGAAAAGTAAGTGGTGGTTGATAATTCTAAAATGCATTTTTAAAAGGATTACCAATTTTAATCAGTTATTCCAGAAAATAAGGCAGGGGAGAGTCTTTTCGAATTCGCTTTGTGTGTTCAGTATTACCTCAGTCCCAATACAAGAAAATGACAATGCAACAAAGAAAGGTACAGACATATATGTCTTATGAAATTAGATGTAAAAGCCTCAACAAAACATTAGCAAATTAAATAAAACTACATGAAAATAATCATACGACATAATCTCATGGTACATATTTCAAATTTGCAAGACTGGTTTAACATTCAAAAATCTATCAGTGTAATCTCCTGTATCAATAGGCTAAAGAAGAAAATTTATATAATGTTTCAATTGCTACAGAAAAGGCATTTCACAGTACATAATTTATAATAAAAATCCTCAGGAAATTATGAATGAAGAGGAATTACTGGCCAGGCATGGTGGCTCACGCCTGTAATCCCAGCACTTTGGGAGGCCAAGGCGGGCAGATCACCTGAGGTCAGGAGTTCGCGACCAGCCTGGACAACATGGTGAAACCCGGTCTCTACTAAAATATAAAAATTAGCCGGGCATGGTGGCATGCACCTGCAATCCCAGCTGCTCGTGAGGCTGAGGGAGGAGAATTGCTTGAACCTTGGAAGCGGAGGTTTCAGTGAGCCGATTTCGTAAAAATGTGTACAAACAATCAATAATTAACATTACACAATGGTAAAAGATTAGAGCATTTCTTCTCAGATCAGATGCAAGAAAATGATGTCTACTTTCAACATTCCTATTCAACTTGGCACTGGAAATTCTAGCCACTGCAAGAAAGCAGAAACAAAGTGGGGGAGGGAGACATAGAGATTGGAAAGTAAGAAATAATATTTTCTCTATTTACAGATGAAATGATTGTCTAAATAAAAAATCCCCAAAGAATCTGCAAAACTTTTAGAACTAGCAAATGAGTTCAGCCATGTAGGAAGATGTAGGATCAATAGACCAGAAAAAAGCAAGCATACTTCTATATAATAATAAGAAACATAGGAGAATCAAAATTAAAAACAAGATGTTATTTATTATTGCCGCAAAGCAAATTAAATACTTATGCAAAATGTAACATATGTATAGAAAATGTATGCGGAGATTTACAAAATGTCGATGAAAGAAGTTAAAGAGGATCTAAATAAATGGAGAGACATATCATCCATAAACTCATCCTTTTATTTAACGTAATTCCTACCAAAATTCTGGCAAGTGTTTTTGTAGACATAAACACACTTATTCTGAAACTTATGCAAAAGATCTGAGCCCTAGAATAGTTAAAACAATCTTGGCAGGGAATAAAGTGGGAGGAATAACTTCAGCTAATATTAAGATTTACTTAATGTTACAGTGTGTTATTGTCAGAGGGATAGGCACATAGATGAGTGTAAGAGAAAAGAGAACCCAGAAAGAGTCTTAGGTAGATAACCCCGCCTGATTTTTTGACAAATATTCAATTCGTTGAAGGTAGGATAGCCTGTTCAACTGGACATCCATAGGTGAAAAATAAACCTCAACCTAAATCTCACACCTCAAAAGGAATCATGGATTTAATGAACAAGATTCAACTTTAAAGCTTAAAAAAAAATCATAAGAAAACATATTCAACATACTGCATTAGGGAAAAAGCACTTAGAATGGATTTCAAAAGCAGGATACATAAAGGGAAAATTAAATTTGATGTTGGACCTCATAAAATTTAAAAACAAATCAGATCAGATTTGGCCTGCAGGCTGTAATATTCTGATCCCTAATTTAATGGTCAATTATCATGAATTTTAAGATTTGTCTTTGACTTTGACTCAAGTCATGTCAGCAAACGCACCTGCCCTACGTACTTCAGGCAGGAGCAAAATATGGTGTATACATGATCAATACACATCAAGGAACTTATAATTTTTTGGAAAAGCAATACATCAAAAGAAATATATATGTAAGAAAAAAGTCTGAAGTGATACAAATTAAGTGTTATTACAGGAAAGCATTTAAAATATGAGAATTCTGCAAAAAAATCAATTTGTGATCAATTAGTGGTAACTATAGAGAGAATATAATGAAATCATATGAGAACAAAGTAATTAATTAGTTACCATAAAGGTCAAATGGAATATTTAAAAAAAGATAAGGAAAAAATAGTTTATAAGACATTGATATCCATATTAATAAATTTAAAGTATTCAGTTATTAACACTACATAACATGAGATTTTGGAATAGATATTTTTATGTACAACAGTTAGTTGACTTTATATTTTACTCAAAAACACAAATCTTTTAATATAAATATGAAATGTTTATTTTCACATATACTTAGAAACTTTATATATTGTTTATTAGAAAAGCGTAAGTAAATGGTCTATTTTTCATCAGATATAGTATTAGCATCAAATGTAAACCTGTCTGGCAAGATAGTCAATCTGCACTGGCCAAATACAGGTTTTTTTAAACTCATTATTTTGTAGAAATATTCAAATAGCTCATACACACACACACACACACACACACACACACACACACACACACACAGCCTTCCATATCCTAGGGTTCCACATCTATACATCCAACCAACCACGATTAAAATATTGTTTTAAAAAGATGGTGGTGATGGACATGGTGGCTCACCCCAGCACTTTGGGAGGCCAAGGTCAGGAGTTTGAGACCAGCCTGGCCAACATGGTGAAACCCTACCTCTACTAAAAATACAAAATTAGCCGGGTGTGGCTGTGGGCGCCTGTAATCCCAGCTACTCAGGAGGCTGAGGCAAGAGAATCACTTGAATCTGGGAGGCAGAGGTTGCAATGAGCCAACATTGTGCCATTGCACTCCAGCCTGGGCGACAAAGCAACCCCATCTCAAAAAGAAAAACAAAAGAAGGATGGTGGTGTCTGTACTAAACATGTAAACACTTCTTTGTCATTATTTTCTAAATATAGCATAACAACTTTTTACCTAGTGTTTGCATTGTATTAGGTATTATAAGTAATCTAGAGATGATTTAAAATATGTGGGAGGATGTAAGTAGGTTATGTGCAAGTACAGCAACATTTTATATAAGGGACTTGAGCATCTCTGGATTTTGGTGTTTGTGGAGAGGAGCATGTCCTGGAACCAATCCCTCATGGATACCAAGAAACACTGTGTCTACACACAAACACACACACACATATAAATACAGAATGCAAAATACAAAAAAAAATTTGGCCAAAGGAATAATATGTATAGTTAAGAATAAAATTATACATTCAAAGTTGAAATGTGATGTCATGATAACAATTATTGTTAATAGCACACAAAAGTCTGTATTAACAAGAAGTATGGGGTAAGGTAGAATCCTAGATAGGGCAAAACTGAAATTTTCTCACATTAGAGACAGCTAAAACATAAAAGAAAACTGGATTTCCAATATTGGTGGTAACAATGATTTTCAGGTAAGACAGATCCTCCTTCTCCTAAGATTTAAGAATTGTACATTTTGACCAACAGTTATGATAGGATCAACTGAGAATCTGTTTGAACTAGTAGGAGAGTAAAGTACAAGAACCAGTAAAAATCACTGATAAAAATGGTGACCCAGCCCTAGCTGCTAATACCCTTCATTGAATGCTAGAACTACAGAAGAAGCAACGAAGATGCTAATGGGCCTTAAAACAATTGTAAAACTTGTGTACATCCTGTAGTGACAGAAATAACAAGGCAGGAAGAAGTGACAGCCCAGATCAAAAAAGGGAAACTTGTCATAATTCAAGGATAAGTTAGGAAACGGCTGATTATTGGTGCTCTTTTGTTCTTTCCAGCATTGCTCTGGACAGATTCTGCCTACTTTCACCACATGAGGCAGAACCAAAGAACAAAAGCAGCACCAGCCTAGGATGCCAGCCTGGGTTATCCAGGTAAAAAGAGGAGGGCGGAGCTTGAGCTCAGCCAGGGTGAAAAACATTGTTTTTCCCCACATGTAGTCTTACCAGCTCTGAAGCATTCTCTCTCTTCCTATTCTCTTCCCACACCTTTAGGTTTCTACAACAGAGTAAGAGTGGTTTTGGTAAACCGTGGTGCTGGAGCTCTCTAGAGAGACACTGTGACTACATGATGGTCTAAGGGAGAGGAGGTCACAGATCGGGAGTGTTCGGAGGCTCGATTATCACCCCTGAGGGGATCGCCTCGCCTGCCAGAAACTCTCATCTACATTCAGCAGAAAATGCACAAACTATCTCTGGGCTTGAAAACTCACAACCAGATAAGCCAGCTAATCTGTAAAGGGCCAAAGAGTAACATTGGATATGAGATTTGTTACAGTCTGAATAGGAATACAGCAGATGAGCCGTGTAGCCAAATGGAAAGAGCCAAAGAATGCATTCATGTGCTGGAAGATCAGGTCAAGGAAAAGTCACAGAAAGTATAAAAGAAACTTGGAACCGTGAAAGAAAAACGAACTTTCATCATCTCTTCAAGATAAAGAAAAATGAAGGAAAAGGAAATTTGTAGAAATGTTGACCGGTAATTGCTCTGAATAAAGAAAACTTGAAACGGCTGGTTGTGAGACATATAGCACAATTGGGAAGAAAAAAATCCTAGAACAAGTTTAGAGAATTGTAAGAATATAGAATCCAGAAAAGTTTGTAAAGGAGTTCATACAGAAGGAGAGGCCTGTAAAGAAAGAGACTATTTTAAGGAATTCACTCAGGTGATTATGGACGCTGGCAAGTCCAAACACTGTGAGGAGGGTCGGCAGATTGGAGATCAGAGAAGAGCCAGTGCTTGGGTTTAAGCCCTAAGACTCCACTGCAGAAGTCCCTCTTGCTGGAGACAGAGACTGGGGCAGTCAGTCTTCTGTTGGATTCAGGTTTTCGACTGATTAGGTTGGCCCGCTCACATAATTGAGGGCACTGTGCTTCACTCTGAATTTATCATTTTAAATGTTATTTTTATCCCAAAACATCCTCCCAGAAACATCCAGAGTAATGTTTGACCACATAGCCGGGCAACATGACCCAGCTAAGTTGACATATAAAATTAAACATCACAGCCCTAACACACACACACACACACACACACACACACACACACACACACACACAACACACACACACACACACACACACACACACACACACACACACACACAGAATTAACTTTGTGACCAGGTTTCTCAATGTCAAATCAGGATATAAGTAAAACAGTGGAAAAAATAGTTTGCAAGTGTTAAAGAACTATGAATGTAAAATGTTATAGTCAAATATTTTATTTAAAGAAAATAAGGATCCTATCAATCATAACATTTTATTTATATAAATCATAAAATAAGGATACTATTAATCATAACATTTTCAAAAGTCTACAATGGAAAAACTTTTGTTGAAAATTCTCTTAGAAGAATTAACTTGGCTGAGAGAGAAATAAATTCACGAGGACTATATGAGCTAGGTAGAAAACAGAGGTGATAAAATAATTCAGTAGCCAGGTGCGGTGGCTCACACCTGTAATCCCAGCACTTTGGGAGGGTGAGGTGAGTGGATCACGAGGTCAGGAGATTGAGACCATCCTGGCTAACACAGTGAAACCCTGTCTCTGCTAAAAATACAAAAAATTAGCTGGGCATGGTGACGGGCGCCTGTAGTCCCAGCTACTCAGGAGGCTGAGGCAGGAGAGTCTCTTGAACTGGGAGGCAGAGGTTGCAGTTAGCTGAGATCGCACCACTGCACTCCAGCCTGGGAGAGAGAGCAAGACTCCATCTCAAATAATAATAATCATAATAATTCAGTAAATTATGATGTTGCCTGAAAAGAATTAAACAATCTGTACATATAATGACCCTCCTTCCCAAAATCACCCTAGATTAGTGCTGTCCAATAGAAATATAATATAAGACACAAATGTTAGCCACTTTGTAATTTTAAGTTTTTTAGTAGCCATATTAGAAATAGTAAAAAGAAACAGGTGAAATTTATTTTAATATATATAAAATATTATACCTAATACTATATATATCCAAAATGTTGTTTTAACATGTAGTCAAGAAAAACAATTATTAAGGAGGTATTTTATATTTCTGTTTTTTATGGTCTTTTAAATCTGGTGTATATTTGACGCTTAAATCTCAATTTGGACTAACCACATCTCAATTACTTAGTCGCCACATGTAACTAGTAGCTGCCATTTTGGAAGAGTACAGTTCTCGATGATGCCAACATAGTGAATGGTCATCTTGATAGTGTCTAACATTGCACAGTAAATTAGTGGTACATGCTTAGGGTGGGACACCCAATAAAGTAGGGTAAGTCTTTGATGGATATCCAACAGATCTGGTAGACAGAAATTCCAAATGCAGATTTTTTTCTCAATTTATAGCAGAATATATGTTGAATTAGCATTTCTGGCTATGGCCACAGTGTATTGATGCTTGCTAACTTTTAAGCTGTTTTATTTCTGAGTAAAAACATATTTAGTAAAAATGTTGTATTAAAATTGACAAAGTTATAAAATACTTTTAAAAGTTTTTTTATTATTTACAACTGTGATTTTCTGGAACCATTAATCCTTATCCCTTAACTCATTTTGCACATGACATATTGAATGCATAATTAATAGACCAGACATGCATCTAGTAGAAAAATAATAGCTTTAATTTTAAGCTGTCATCACCCTAAAAGAAAAACTGCTTTCAAGAATCCTGATGAGTCCTCATCCTCTAAAAATAAACACTATATTTTTTCACAATGATTCTCATTCTCACCTAAAGCTTGAAAATCCTCATCCACATCTGCAAAAACTCAAAGAATAAAGTGCTTTGAGACTCAAAAAAGCCTCTTTTGCTCAGGCAACAAATGCTATTTTCCTCCTTTTTATGTCACTCATGCTTCACAGGCAGCTTTTAGCACCTGCCATTAGATGTCAGATGTTAAAACCTGGAAAAACAATGACTAAGTAACTGTGATAGTGAACTATGATATGGAGTGGAGAGTTGGTCTAATTTGTGCTAAGGGAATCAGGGTGTAGGACTGATCTGTCTTTCTCAGAAACTAAGAAATTTTAAAAGTGTAACACAGAAAGAAATTAAGCATATCAAGTTACCTCTTTTTCCTACTGACCTAGCCCTTGCTGATTTTTCCCAGGAACATCTCTGAACTTGCCTTCCTCAGGTTCTTCACTCAAACAATCTATAGTTCTCTGAACATCCCTCCTTTGTGTTCACACCCACACAGCATTTACACTTCAGTGTATACCTTCTCTTTAGAATTCAGCTCAGACATCCCCTCTGCCCACACAGCGGGTGAAATTGTATTCACTGAGCAGATCTGTTTTGCCACTGACTACACTGTGATCTAAATACTTGTTTACTTGTACATCTCCCTCCACTTAGTCATACTATGGCCCTGGCATTCTCAAATGTTTTGCAACACACACACATACACACATGAAGCAATACTTCTTAAAAATTCAAAACATCCCAATGCCTTTCCTTTGCCAAAAAAATAAAGTAGTATACGATTTTTGGCTCCAGACTATGTGATTCTTTATAAGAGGAAATGACTATGGTTACATTATTTAGTTGACAAGACTTTGTCATACCAGTGCTGCATCTCATAAAAATGTGAAGCCTTTTGATGGTGATGTGCACAGATCTGCATACATGCATGGTCATATGTGCCATGTTTGTAGTGACATCACTTACAGGAAAACTCATATTCACTTGCCTTTGGGCTGTATATCTCACATTAAAACTTGCATGTGGAAAGTTGCTGATAATTGTGGTGCGGGTTGCTCTTTTCTACACATTTGGCAATTTTCGTTTTGTTGTTGTTCCTGTTGTTGCTATTGAAGTTACTAGCACAATTATCTAGGTTGAAACGTTAACTTATCTATGTGAAAATGTGTACTATTTCTTAGCTTTCTTATTTCATGTCATTTGAATCCTGGGGGAAACTATGAGCCTTCTCTTCATGGCAGCCTTCCCTCGGGATCTGAGTTGTCTATAAGTGCCTGTTATCATTTTCAAAAGAAAATAAAATTAGAAATGCAGAAGAATTTGTATGAAGAGTGATTACGGCCTATCATTTTATCTTGGCGCGTGGGATTTAAATACACTTTTCTCTCTTCAAATGCCTTTGTCAGTCTTCAGGATCTGCTGATTATGGATCTGCCGGTAGTCAGCCTCTTTGTGAGAAGTGGGTATAATTATATTAAGGGAAATAAAAGTCTATTTTTTTTTTCCTCTACAACTGAGGGAGTGGAGAGATCAAGGAAAAAATATACTAAAGGGAAATAAACAAATCGGGTTAGGGTATCTTAGAACTGACCACATGAGAACCTGGTGCCCAGGCTGAGGCTCTGCTGTCTATCTAGCAGCTGACACATCGCAGCCTTTATCCCTCTCTCCTCCTGACTCAGCATGGTTCCTTGACTTTCTTTCATTACAAGATAGCAAGTACATCTGGCTGAAACGCCATTTTCATGAATCAGGGCCCATTCTATACACACTAAGGTAAATCTCTTCAGCTTTCTTTAATATGCATTTGTCAGCTATTTATTATACTGTATTTTTCCCCCATATCTTAAAAACTAGTAACGTTACAAACAGAATGCTTATAGGGTGTGGATTTTCTGAAGCCTATTTATATGGATTACTTTAGTAAACAGGCAATGCTGTTTGGCACATCTGGAAATAATGCCAATGCACTATTTTTCATAATTTTCCATTAATATTATACCTTTCAATATGAAATACTTAGCAATGATGCTTTAAGACTCATCACTAAATTGAAGGTCTTCAAATGAAGACAAAGTAAGATCAGACAAGAGAAATCCTGAAAAATGATAAACTTTAGCTTTTACCTGTATTTTGAAGAAAGAATAGGATCCACTTCAATTAACTTTTGTTATTACACAATTAAATTGCCACAACCAATCAAGTACAATTGATTTTCAACTAAGGCATAGATACCATTATTCTGAAACGAAAACTTTAAAAAGTTTAAATGCATAAGAGCTTTATTTTATCAAGCTCCGTAGAGTGTCCATAGATATTCTTGTTAAAGATATAGCAAAAATATGAATGACTTATTTTGACATATTTGAAGTGTACATCAATTACTGCACAGGTAGGAACAAAATATAGACTTTACACTTTTTAGAGTACTGCTCAAGAGGAAAATTTAAATGGAAGTGAAAATAAACTTCACCCAGATATTCTGAATATTACTAATTCAACTTTTTCTGTACACACTCTTCTGTAATCTAAATTTTCAGTAAAAACTATATTTAAGGTTTTCACACACTTCCATATTTTGTATTAATAACTCTTATCTGTCACATATTAACCAAGCTACCAATTATTAAAATCTCTTTGAACCAATGAAAACAAGATGTGATATCTCTTTTATATCAACACATCTATAAATTGCATTTGTGTCAAACCCTGCCCCCAATGTGCTGCCAAAGTCAACACAATATGCAAAGATAATACTTTTATAAATGAACATTTATAAACACTTATTTGTCTATATGTCAGTATTGTTCTTTGGGACACCCACATAACAGTTCTGAGTTAGATACTGCAGTTATTTTTTCTTACTTTATCTAACTTCCCCTTCAATTTTTTGAAAATATATTCGTAGAAGTTGAACTTTTGTACCCCAGAGAATGGACATTTTGTTTATAGCATGCACTTTTAAAGTGGCAATTTTACAAGCACATTTTTATGTGTATCTTAAACTATTTCAGTTTATCGTCAAATATATAATACAAGGAAAAAAAGTATATAAAATACACATATATTTTAAAAGAATAGAAATAAAACAAACACTCATGTCACCACTAAACAGATGAAGAAATAAAATATTGGCAGTCCCAGCACTTTGGGAGGCCAAGGCAGGCAGATCACCTGAGGTCAGGAGATCAAGACTAGCGTGGTCAACATGGTGAAACCCCATCTCTACTAAAAAAAAACAAAAATTAGCGGGCCTGGTGGCGGGTGCCTGTAATTTTAGCTACTCGGGAGGCTGAGACAGGAGAGTTGCTTGAACATGGGAGGTGGAGGTTGCAGTGAGCCAAGATTGCGCCATTGCACTGTAGCACTCTAGCCTGGGTGACAAGTGTGAAACTCTGTCTTAAAAAAAAAAAAAAATTGGCAGTGTCTCAGGAAATCAACCTCTCCCTCTCTCTCTCTGTCTTTCTGTCATTGTCTCTCTGCCTCTGTTCTTTTTATTTCTGTCTCTGTCTCACTACCTTTGTCTCATGCACAGTTTTATGAGTATAATATTATAATAGAAAAATCACAAATTAGTATCAAATCTCAAAAATATGTTTCAAGGTGCTTTGACATGTCTTAAATACAGTTTTTCAAATTGAAAGCATTGATGTCAAGGGTATGTCTAGTAGGATTAAGCACAGTATTTTGTAAACATAAGAGCTATAAATAATAAGTAACCACCAAGTATATCATGATTAATAAAATCAATCTAGTTGTAAATTAGACTTTTAAGAATACGCTATGTTTCTAGTTTAATTTCTAAATGGTTCTTCTCAGAACCTTCCAACATATGATTTGAAGTAAGTAAAGTGAAGTAAACTGCAATTGTATGTAGATTCATACCCAGGTTCAGAAAATGGCAAAATAGAGACGTATGTGAGTAAACAGACCAGCTCTGCAGCTATAAAAACAACTTGGAGGCACCATGTCAGGCAAAATGGGATCCACTGAATTATCCAGTGTATCTCTACTGATTTTGGGGGGTGTGTTCCTGGAACAAGAACAGGAGACAAGATTGGAAAGGAGTCAGCAGTCACACATTGACATTTCATCATGATCTGATTTTATTTAGCAACCTAAATTCCAACTAGTTTAAAGTGTCTATAGACAACAATATAAAGTTGAACTAAACTTAAAAAGCTCCAGATATTTTTGCTTAGTATTGTCTTGGGTAAACAGGATCTTTTTTGGTTCCATATGAAATTTAAAGTAGTTTTTCACAGTTCTGTAAAGAAAGTCAATGGTTGCTTGATGGGAATAGCATTGAATCTATAAATTACTTTGGGCAGTGTGGCCATTTTCATGATATTGATTCTTCCTATCCATGCGCATGGAATGTTTTTCCATTTGTTTGTGTCCTCTCTTATTTCCTTGAGTAGTGGTTTGTAGTTCCCCTTGAAGAGGTCCTTCACGTCCCTTGTAAGTTGGATTCCTAGGTATTTTATTTTCTTTGTAGCAATTGTGAATGAAAGCTCACTCATGATTTGGCTCTCTTTTTTTCTATTATTGATGTATAGAAATGCTTGCGATTTTTGCACATTGATTTTGTATCCTGAAACTTTGCTGAAGTTGCTTATCAGCTTAAGGAGTTTTGGGGCTGAGACAATGGGGTTTTCTAAATATACAATCATGTCATCTTCAAACAGAGACAATTTGACTTCCTTTGTTTCTATTTGAATACCCTTTATTTCTCATCATGCTACTTGACCTCAAACTATACTACAAGGCTACAGTAACCAACACAGCATGACTGGTACCAAAGCAGATATATAGACCAATGGAACAGAACAGAGTCCTCAGAAATAATACCACACATCTACAACTATCTGATCTTCAACAAATCTGACAAAAACAAGCAATGCGGGAACACTCCCTATTTAGCAAATGGTGCTGGGAAAACTGGCTAGCCATATGCAGAAAACTGAAACTGGATCCCTTCCTTATACTTTATACAAAAATTAACTCAAAATGGATTAAAGACCTAAACATAAGACCTAAAACCACAAAAACCCTAGAAGAAAACCTAGGCAATATCATTCAGCACATAGGCATGGGCAAAGGCCTCATGACTAAAGCACCAAAAGCAATTTCAACAAAAGCCAAAATTGGCAAATGGGATCTAATTAAACTAAAAATCTTCTTCACAGCAAAATAAATTACCATCGGAGTGAACAGGCAACCTACAGAATGGGAGAAAATTTTTGCATCTGACAAAGATCTAATATCCAGAATCTACAAGGAACTTAAATACATTTACAAGATAAAAAACAACCAACCCCATTAAAAAGTGGGCAAAGGATGTGAACAGACACTTCTCAAAAGAAGACATTTATGTGGCTAAAAAACATATGAAAAAAAACTCATCATCATTGGTCATTAGAGAAATGCAAATCAAAACCACGTTGAGAAACCATCTCACACCAGATAGAATGGCGATCACTAAAGTCTGGAAATAACAGATGATTGTGAGAATGCAGAGAAATAGCAAGACTTATACACTGTTGGTGGGAGTGTAAATTAGTTCAACCATTGTGGAAGACAGTGTGGAGATTCCTCAAGGATCTAGAAATACCATTTGACCCAGCAATCCCATTACTGGGTATATACCCAAAGGATTATAAATCATTCTACTATAAAGACACATGTGCACCTATGTTTATTTCAGCACTGTTTACAGTAGCAAAGACTTGGGACCAACCCAAATGCCCATCAATGATAGACTAGATAAAGATAATATGGCTCATATACACCATGGAATACTATGCAGCCATAAAAAAGAATGAGTTCATGTCCTTTACAGGGACATGGATGAAGCTGAAAACCATCATTCTCAGCAAACTCACACAGGAACAGAAAACCAAACACCACATGTTCTCCCTCATAAGTGGGAGTTGAACAATGAGAACACACAGACACGGGGAGGGGGTCATTATACACTGGGGCCTGTTGGGGGATGGGGGGTAAGGGGAGGCAGGGCATTAGGACAAATACCTAATGCATGTAGGGCTAAAACCTAGATGATGGGTTGATAGGTACAGCAAACCACCATGGCACATGTATACCTCTGTAACAAACCTGCACATTCTGCACATGTATCCTGGAACTTAAAGTATAATTTAAAAAAATAAATAAAATAAAATAAATAACCCAACGGAAAAAAGCTCCAGAAAATTATATAATAAAACATCATTCAATATGAAAATTATGAGCAATTATTCCCTAATATGTCTAGTCCATGAATCAAGTCTTATATTGAGAATTACTTAAAGCCTACACAACAGTCATCTTTCATACGTGTTTCAAATATACTTTTATATTTTAAAAATAAAAACAAATTTCTTCAATATCACTGTATACGAACTCAGTGAAGAAAGCAGAATTTTTATTCTGGGGATCATGACTGTATTACTGCTTTATTTTATATACATATATATATTTATATATATGTTATTTAATGATGTGTCATCTTGAGTGAGGATATCTAGAGGCTATACTTTTACTCCTTATATTTTAAACACAATGTTTAGCTTTTCTAGTGGGTTCTCCTCAAATATTAATTCTCCATATGAGAATTAATACATAATCATGATGAGTAGAGCCTACTTGGAGGAGATGATATTTAGACATTGAAATCTCAACATACCACAGTTAAAGGGACATTTAATGAAGTCATACGGGAATAATCAAATTGGCCATGACTGTCAATCAAGTGCTGTTGGAAGCTCAAAACTCTAATCTCACTCTTTTTACCAAAAAAGTGGGGCTATAAAACCTACTTCATGATGCAGAACATAACATTTTATAGAAGGATCTGAATTGAGGGCACATAATTCACATTATTCAAGACAGGAAAAGTAAACTTATGGAGCTGCACAAAAAAAGATAAAATGTATTTAAGGGTAATAAGTAGCTAGCAGTGGGAATATTTCTGGGTGTACCTTCCAAAAGAAAAAAAAATTTAAAGCAGACGTTATACTTGGTTACTTACTTGCTATGAGTGTTTAAAAATTACAGATTAAGAAACTAATAGAGGCAGATTTTTCTACAATTACTATGAAAATCAACAACTCTCAGTGAGTGAAGAAAGAAAACTCTAGGATAAGGAAAAAAAAGCAGCATATAAACTGAATGAGAATATAGAACATTTTATTTTCCATATCTGGTTAAAGGTTTTTCATCAATTACTAATAAGAAGAAATTTAATGTTATCTGAACAACAATGTGTAAAACATAGATACCATATAATATTATGGATAATATGTAACGTATTAATTCCTATGTATCTTAAATAAATTGCCCCATATGTCATGTAACCAGAATGTTCTTCAAACTTAATTCTATGGACATGATCAGAAATGACTTTAGCTTGACCCTTGAAAGCTAATTTTTCTTTTGGCTTTATATGAAAATTTAGGCCACTTTTTGTTTAGCCTTAGAAAATTATATACTCACTCAAAATAACAAACACAATCTCAATGCAGTAATTAAATCTGTTCAGTCCCAGGCAATTCAATCTTTGATTGTTAGGAGACCTTCCACATCACCAGGGCCCTTTGATTTGCCGAGTCCCCCACGCGGTAAATGTATTCCTATCCCAGCCAGTCAATTACTACTTCTTTAGCCTCCAGCAATCTAATGTCACCTTATTTCCTCTCTAAGTCAGGTTTATCTCTTCCTGTGGCTTTACTGAACAGAACTGAATACAATTTTACACAAGTACTCTATTGCATGTGTCCTATTCCTCATCCATATAAAACACACTTTCTTTGCCCAAACAAATCCTGGACTGCAGATCAGTGCAGCCACCAGGCGCACATGTTAAGCTTTCAATTTTTCCACCAAAAAAAAAAAAAAAAAAAAAATACAACTCACTATGTTGGAAGTGAGGAAGTTTCCCCCAAACTATTTCTTATAGGGAGATTATAAGTCTAATAAAGGGTGACTTTAAGTTTACATATGTGTGTGTGCATATATAACACATATATGAAACATATGTATATATAGAGAAAACATAATCATACACATAATAGGTAAAATATAGACAGCCTTCCCCTTTTAGAACAGGGATGAGAAAAAGATTCTTCACTACAGCATCTTCTGTCTGTCCTTCCTGCCCCATTCCCAAAGCTGTTCATCAGTCATTCTTAGGGACAGATGAATGCCACCATGCATAATAACCAAAATAGATTGCATTTATTGTCATCAAGTGTCCCTCTAAAAACCAAGACTACACTCAGTTATTTAAACTGAACTGAGAGGACTGGCGCAGTGGTTCACGCCTGTAATCCCAGTACTTTGGGAGGCCAAGGTGGGTAGATCACTTGAGGCCAGGAGTTCAAGACCAGCCTAGCCAACATGGTGAAACCCCGTCACTACCAAAATAATAATAATAATAATACAAAAATTAGCTAGGCGTGGTGATTTTTATCTGTAATCCCAGCTACCTGGGAGGCTGAGGTGGGAGAATTGCTTGAGCCCAGGAGGTGGAGGTTGCAGTGAGTAGAGATTGCTCTACTGCAGTCCAGCCTGAGAAGCAGAGTGAGACACTGTCTCAAAAAATAATAATAATAAACTGAACTGAGATTCTAAAGCCTACCAATTGGCCAAGATGTCACGTCAGAGACCGTCAATATCTGTCCCCCACCTCAACTGATGTAGGTCCCTCTTAGGGGTCCCAACAATAAAAAATAACCATTTTTCCCCAGGGATATCATGTCCACCCCCAAGAATATTTACTGTGTGGAAGCCAGTTACTACCTTCCCTTCCTCCCAAAAACATGTGGCTTGCACTCTAAGGGTAGCAATAAAGATCTTCGAGTGTTTAAGAAAACATGACCAATAGATCATGTACATCTAATATGATTGTGCGGATCTCAAAAATGAGGCTAACTTTGCACACACGTGGAGGATATTTAGATGCTTCACTTACTTGTATATTACTATAATTTGTGCTTACCCTGTGAGAACTTATTCTTACATGGGAGTCCTCTAATTAAAGAGAGCATGAATACAGGTATTTCTGACTTTATCTAGCATAATGAATTATGCCACCTTGACAATGGAAGGCTACCAGACTAACCTCAAGTCCCAGGTCAGGGAGGTTACGGATCATAGAATTGTCTTAGACGTTCTCCGAGCTGGCCGAGATGAAGTCATTGCAATCTCTAATACTTCCTACTGTACCCGGTTTATATTTCAGGCCAAGTAGAATTATTAATATGAAAGTTTAAGGAGAAATATCAATAGAGACATTTTAGGAGAAAACTACCTGCATTTCCAGGATAGACCCCAATGAGATTTCTGCAGTTGAGCCTCTGGGATCCTACAGGAATAGTAGCGGTCAATCCTGCCAGATGGCTTCATCCTGATATCTGGGATTGTGTTGATCGTGGTCGTAGTCTTAAATAAAAGCTGTTTGAGTTGAATTGAACAGATGTGGTTTCAGTTTTTGTTGGTCATATTCATCTGAGTGACTGATATAATAGCATACATATGAGAAAATTCTTCAGAAACCAGGAGAATATCGAGAAAATTGTTGTCAGATAATTCTCTGTAGATCTCTCTCATTTCTGCATATCTTGAATGCACAGGTACTAATGGACCTTTGTTCTGGAGCAAAGAACAGTCATGTATACTGTTTAGAATAATAAATAAGTTATCTGTCTGTGGCAAAGATCAGGCCTGCTGACTCCCGGTTTTGAAAGACTTGGGTTCCATAAGCTCAGGAATCCTCTCCTGTAGAATGTGTTCAAGCATTTATCTGGGCACTTCTTGGAGACAAAGGAAACTGGCAAATATGCAGATGCTCATGCTTCTTGCTTTGTTGTAATAAATTCCTTTTTACTTTAATACAATGCATATTAATGAAATTTTAGGTCTTTAACAAAAAATAGTTTTGCATTATATAGAAAACTGAGGAGCATTTGATAAACATTTAAATCATTTTCCAAGTTTATATCATTTTATTCAAAAATTCGAATTTATTCAGAAAAAAATGAAGCCTCTAATATTAATATTTAGAAGAACTAGGAACACCTTTGAGCTAGATTTCTCTAAGACCTCATCACAGAAGAGGCATGAGGTTAGCCAGGGATTGGAGGTTGACTATGACTTTGCTAACATGCCTAACGGTGTAAGGTAAAGATAACTGAGAAGATAATATGATCAAAGTTATAGAAACGGAAACATGGAAAGGAAAAAATGAGACACGTACTCACTGAAAAGAACATTAATTAGGGTAAGCAAAAGAAAAACAGTAAGAATCAGGTATTTTTGTATGGCATAAACTTGAATATTCAGAGAAAATTATGATCTCAAAATGTTAGAACAATTTTATTATTTGTATTTATTGAATTTTACTATTTCTCTGGGACTAGAACGGTTACATCAGATTGACACAGATTTACAAAAGTGCATTGTTTTTCACACAAGCGTTTTTCAGGATAGGAGCAGGGACAGTTAGTTTCCAATGAATCTGAAACCAGTTTATGAATATGGAACATTTGGGTTAACGATTTGCATTGTGTCAAAGATACTCATCTCGCAGTTAGCACTGTTTTTTCAAGTAACTCAAAACACTAAGTGGAGAGAACAAACAGACGTTTGAATATCTTGGTGTTTTTACATAAAAGCTACACATTATTTCCAATCTGGAGGCTTCATTTTCATGTTCATTTGTGGAAGCTGTAGTTATAAATTTAACAGGTGGTGCATTCCCTCGTGCCAAAACAGGGCAGATGGATCCCTCCTCACTGTTGCTGGTCATTAATGGTAAGCAGCTGCCCCACCAGAAAAGTGAGACAGCAGATGAGTCACAACCTCATGTTAACGCATTTCTGCAGCGACTCAGCCACTTCATTTTAATGGGCTTGTTCAAATATTTTCTTTCTTCCATTGTACATCACAACTTTAGTAATTAAAAATTGATTTATACATACCACACGTGCGCATGTATGTTTTGTGTATATGTATGTATGTTTTACTTTTCTCCTTAAAATACAATTCTCCCTTATAAATAGGAGGCTGTCATCATCCGATGGTGGGTTATAATGCATACCAGCGAGGCTGGTTTCCCAAAAATATTGTTATTAGCACATTTTAGTTCTGACAATTCACATTTTATATTTGTTCTGTTAGTGTAAGACATTTGGCCTTAAGTGTCTTTTTCAAATGCAAATTATCCTTATAGCAACACTAAACCATTAGCAGTTATTAATAATTTATCTCGGAGATGTTTATTTTATGAGGAAGACTGCAAGTGAATTTTGACATCCATAGTAAGAGCAGCAAATTTCACAGTTTAAGAATAATTTATGCTGGATACGATGGCTCATGCCTGTAATTCAGCACTTAGGGAGGCCAAGGTGGGTGGATCACTTAAGCCCAGGAGTTTGAGGTTAAAGTGAGCTATAATCACACCACTGCACTCCAGCCAGGTTGACAGAGCAAGACCCTGTCTCAAAAAAATAAAGAGTAATTTACCTTATCTGACTGTGACCTGTAATTTCTTGGGAAGCTTGTGAAAAAGAAGTTTTCAGGCTTTAATTCCAGAAACTCTCTTATTTAGTAAATGTGGATAGGGCATCACTATCTACTTGTACAAGTCCGTTCTCATGCTGCTATGAAGAAACACTGGAGACTGGGTAATTTACAAAGAAAAGAGGTTTTTAATTGGCTCACAGTTCCACATTGCTGGGGAAGCCTCAGGAAACTGAGAGTCATGGTGGAAGGCACCTCCTCACAGGGCAGCAGGAGAGAGAATGAGTGCCAGCAGGGAAAGTGACAGACGCTTATAAAATCATCAGATCTTGTGAAACTCACCATCACAAGAATAGCATGAGGGAACTGCCCCCATGATTCAATCACTTCTCACAGCGTCCCTCCCATGACACTTGGGGGTTATGAGAACTACAATTCAAGATGAGATTTGGGTAGGGACACAGCCAAACCATATCACTACTTTTATTAAGAAGATCAGGTGATGCTGCTGTGTTAGTAAATCAATATTTGTGAAAATTGGCAGAGCATCATCTACTAACAATCTAGTTATCTGAAATACTGAAAATCAAAGTGTGCACACGCACACACGCGTGTGTATGTGTGTGTGCTCATGCACATGGGTATATGCCTGCATGCCCTGTGGTGATGATGGTGCTGCTGGTAGCGTGGGGTGGCGGGATAAAGTGTATCCTCCATCTCAGTGGTGCTGCTGGCAGTGTGGGGTGGTGGGGTAAAGTGTATCCTCCATCTCAGTGGTGCTGCTGGCAGTGTGGGGTGGCGGGATAAAGTGTATCCTCCATCTCAGTGGTGCTGCTGGCAGTGTGGGGTGGTGGGGTAAAGTGTATCCTCTGCCTCAGTGACAGCAATGTGAGGAACTCTAGCCCCAGTGCCTGAGAAACACCTGCTGCCTGGCAAGTGCACAGGAGACTTTGAATAGAGAGATATATAATGACGAAGATGTAATGGAGAAAGCAAGGGAGGGAGGACAGGGCACAGAGGGAATAACCACCTAATATTAATTTTATTCTGCCCATTTTTTTTCTAATGGCCTAAAAAAATGCCATAACCATAGAGCACGTTTCTAAATACATTAAAACTTCCTCTTTCCTCATAATGAGTCATTTGTACTGAACAAAAATAATAGGCGAGTGAATGAGAAAAGTCCTGAAACATGGGATGTAAGAGTAATAATAGAAAAACTCTGTAGCTTCAGAATCTGCCTGAGGGCAGTCTCCCCAGTTGATTTAAATTATCTAATTAGTTTACATCTCAGACTGGATATTTGCCATATATGACCCAAGAAATCAATATATGAATTAGCTGTCAGAAAGAGAGAAGATGTTGAAAAGAAAATGTTAAAAGATGGAGTGTAACAGTTGAAAATCTTTGTGATTCCATTTTTCAATCTGTCAATTTATATATCCAGCACAAAAACAATGCGTCATTTTGTAATGTGCATTATGTGTGACAGAAATGAGTAAAATCATAGCAAAGATAAAAATGATTATAATTTAGTTTCTCCTTACAAGGGCATTATTTGCTTATGGTATTTTTTAACTTGCTATGCTAATTCTTGTCAATGAAAATATAGTAATGGGATTCGATTCATCTCATCTACTTTTTAAAAATAGTTGAAGGAGTGTTGAGCTTGATTTTATATAGTAAGATTCCCTTGGACCTTGTGACTTCAAGCAGTTAACTTCTCTTCTGCTTCCTCCCAGGGTAGATTATATGAAGATACACTAGTTACAGATCTATGAAGAGTTATTAAAACACAATAGATTCCCCAAAAAAAGAAAATCAAGGAGGAGATAATAAAATTTTATAAAACTATTTTTTTTTAAAAAATGCAGCTTTTCTCAAAACCTAAATATGTCATTTCCATTAGCAATCATATATTTTGGAAGTGGTTTTTTTTTGTTTTTTTTTTTTTTTTTTTTGAGACAGAGTCTCGCTCTGTCGCCCAGGCTGGAGTGCAGTGGCTCAATCTCGGCTCACTGCAAGCTCCGCCTCCCGGGTTCACGCCATTCTCCTGCCTCAGCCTCTCCGAGTAGCTGGGACTACAGGCGCCCGCCACCACACCCGGCTAATCTTTTGTATTTTTAGTAGAGACGGGGTTTCACCGTGGTCTCGATCTCCTGACCTCGTGATCTGCCCACCTCGGCCTCCCAAAGTGCTGGGATTACAAGTGTGAGCCACCGCGCCCAGCCGGAAGTGGTTTATTTTATATGACAGCATCCAGGATATATTCTTAGAGATTAGCTGGTGATCACAAGTAAATTTTTCTAGAGTCGAGGGAGACAATTGCATGGGTAGGGTGCTAGATGGTCTTCTGCATGACCATTAACGTTTGGGTAGTAGGACTCTAATTTTTCAATGCCAAAAATTGTCATGTAGTCAGTATTATGCTAGTAACTCTCAACAATCATCTCAACTCTGCAGAACAATGCCTCTTGTCAGTAGAACTTTGGCATATAGATGTCCAGAAAACTTTCCCAACTTTATGTGAATAGTAAATAATAAAATTTGACTGTCTGTCTCATTGAGACCAGGAATGCAAGAGGAAGATAAGGTTACTAAGAAGAGCCGAAAGCAGTAAGTTGCAAAGGGGGTGTAGAGAATTACTGAGCAAGTGTGGGATGAACAAAGACAACAGAAGTGGGTTGGATTCTATTCTGTGAAAAATAATTGCAGAAATAAGAGCTAAGAAAACCTGCCTCAAGCTTCTTCTCAGAGATCTGAGGTGAAGTTATTTCTTTGCTGACACAGATAAATAACCAGGCTACTGCCAAGCTAAGACGATTGTGCCTTTGTGGTGGAGTCAGCAATGTGTATGCTTACTTTGGGGTAACACGTCCATCACCATTGAGAAGTTGCTGTGTGCCTCCTCCAAGCCCCAGTCAGGTGCAGTGCCCTCTTGGGCATACCCACGCCCAGGTCCCACCCCATCCTCTGCCTGCCACAAACTGCTGAACTTAGTTGGAGTTAATTACCACAGTGCTCTGAACAGAACATCATCCTGTTCTGTTTACAGGAGAAATCAATGGGGCGATAAAGTTGGCAAAATGAGACTGCTTTTCTTTCATTCTAAACTTCTTTAGATTGTCACAGAACTTAGACACTCCTGTGGACGTTCAAATGGGCTGAGAAACCGTGGCCTGCTTTTAGCTATATCAACTATGGACTGGGAAGTGAGATTTTTATCTCTAGTTGAAGATTTTCTGTCATAGGGGACTGGGCCAGACCAACAGCCCCACCTTGAGAAATATGTGAGAAAACCATGAAGAATGAAGAAAACTTCTGGAGCAACAGTTCCCACTGGAGCCTTTTTGGTCCGGAGATTGCTAAGATCTAAAGAACTTACTTATTTTTCACAGGTTGGGTTTTTATTTTTTTTTTCCCTAGGCCTCTACCTTAAAACCCATAGGTAAAAATGCTGATTCAATCTTTTGTGTAATCCCTGTATTTGTCCCCAAAATACTGAAGCTTTCCTCTGTGACTCAGCCCTTTCCACTGCTTTAGATGACTTCAAGTTCACCTTGTGCTTATGAGACTGCCCTTTATGAGTCTACGTAACATTAATACGGTAACATTGCCGGGCTAACATTTGCAGAATAATTATAACAATGTAAGACAATTGCTACTGAACCCATAATATGTAACAGGCTTTACATGTATTAACTTGTTTAATCTGCACAACTGAGATAAGAGTCTGTTACCTTTGCACACTTTACACATGTTTAAACAGAGACACAAAGGAAGTCAAATTCCTTTCCCAATGCCACACGTGTGATACGCAGTAGAGCCAAGATTCAAACATTCTAGAGCAGCATATACTCAAGTGAAAAAGTTCCTGGAATTCAGAGCTGGGAAAGACAATTCATATGTAAGCATAATCAGAAAAGCTTAATTGAGAAGCTCCAACTTCTGCTAGATTGTAGGCTGGCAGAAGGGGATGAGGACACCAGAATAAAGAAAGAGCTTGAATAAAGATATTTTAAAAAAGAGTATAAGGTCTAGCATATAAGAATCAGTCCGTTTGAACTGTAAAATTTCATTTGTATACTAGTTAGAATGATAATGTAATAAAGAATATGATTATTACCTGGAAATTTTAGACAGGAATGGATAAATTACATCAACCATTCAGGGGTTTGAGTGAAGTGATTAACGCAAGTCCTAATGGATGAAGAATAATCTGACAGCTGTGACAGAAAAAACTAAAAGACAGAAACAATCTTAATTCATGAGTGGGTGATAGGATTTGAAAGAATGGTAGCTCTAAGAAGTTAGTTCTAAAAAACTAAGTTCATAGGCATTATTTTTAAGGAATAAATGAAATCCAGAATGATAAATAGTGAGTAGAAATAAAAATTAACATGCATTCTCTGTTTTGAATTTAGTAAAGAGGAAAACTGAAGCATTGTCTCTAAAAGTTTGAAACATATGGTTAAAGTATAGGTAAGAAAATTATCAATTTACTTTATATGCCACATGCCTTTAAGTACTGTATAATTTATCTATGAGTTAGTCTTAATAGGATATAGGAACAAAGAAATATTAACTAAAAGAATATGGCTGTAAAGTCAACTTGTCCACCAGCCATTGTATTAAACAAATAGTCATTGGATGCTCACTCTATATCAGATGCCAGGTCTTAGCAATGCCAGCCAGTCACTAAGCATACACCACTGAACAAAATTCCCGCTGACTGTCCTCAGAAGGATGACAGATGTGGAATGAACCAGGGTGATGGACAAGGAAGAGCCCCATGTCTTGGGGACAATGAGGTTAAATTGATACTGCTATGATAAATTATTTCTAGTCAAAACAAGAGTATTCCAAGAAAAAAAAAAAAAGATAATTTGGAGGTGGACTAGAGGGAGAGGTGAGGAAAAGGGAGGAGTCAGTGATGACTCTCTCCACTGTCTATGTTAAGATGGGTCCATTTGCATCCATCAAGGAGGACCATGTTTGAATGGGAAAAAATAATGATGAATGATAAAGAAACATAGTTTCTCGGTATTGGATGCTTGTAGAATAAGAATAGAAAAAATATATATGAATTAATTAATTAAATTGTATGCCACTTTAAACTTTGGAAAGATTATATATATTTTGAAGAACAATGAGAATACTGAAATAAGTCATATATAGTTACCAAAATTTTATGTTACAAAAATGGCAGCATAGTACATGCAAAAAAGGCTCATGGACTAAGAGAGAGACCAGTTCAAATCTCAGCATTGATGAAGATCATAAATCTCTAAGTCTCACTGAGAAGAAATAGAAGCTAATAGTCCTACTTGGTTGGGATTTCTAGGGTATTTGATGCAGCAGAACAACATAAAAACAGCATTTCCTTTTATCTCTTTATGTGTGGAGTACTTTAGCTCATCCTAATATTGAATAAAGTGGGAATTCTATTATTGAAAATCTGGACCTAATAGAAAGCTGAGTTCTTATATATAAAGTTATATTTAACTATTTTCTTATTCTATCACACACATTCCATAGAGAAGTTAGTGAAAACATATAACTAGTAGACATTTAATAAATATTCATTGGTTGAATTGCTATTAAATAGTAGATGAATTTTATAGATCATATTGTTATATCAGAACAGGAAAGCTCATAGTAGAGTGGGAGGTGAATTGTGAAACATGCAGTTTAAATTCACAGAGACAATTGGAGATGGAATTTTACTTTGAGTAATTGACATGAGTTAAGTCATGAAAACTAGAGCTTTAATGGATCTTGTAGGTAGGATGAAGGAGAAAGGCAGTAGAGAATGTACCAATTGCAGTGAAAGATATGAAAACATTATCCAAATAAATCTCCAAAGGCCTCTTTCTTTTAAATATGTATAACTTCTAAAATGGTATACATTTAATAATTTAAAAATTGACATTAGTTCAAATTACACTGAGCCTGAGTTTTGTCCAGAAAAAAAAATCCAGTTAAAATAGTTACAGTTTCACTAAACATGATCTTATGAGTCATATGAGAATACTTTTTTCTGTATTTATTCACCTCCACGGAAAAAAATATGCTATTAGGATTTAATTGTAAAACTTTAATTAAAAAGAATTAAAGACTTGAGTTCATTAGAATATAATAATCAGTATATATTTTCTTTTAAGTAGTTTTAATTTTTATTCTCAGCTAACTAAAAACTGGACTCTTCACAATGATATCAAACAGTTGAAATATTTTTAGAATCTTTATCAGACATATTCATGCCCCCTGTGATCTCAGAGTCTGTATCATATCAAAAGAATAAATGTCCAGAACTTTAATTAGATCCTTTGAGGAAAACTTACATTTCTGGCAATGATAAATGGTTGTACATACAGTTCTGAAGTTGTACCACATGTCCTTTCCTATGAAGAGAAAACCTAATTACTTAAGTTTATAGCATAAATTTAGAAAAGTTTGCTGTACTCCAGCTTCATTAAAGCAAAAAATTCCTATATCCATCAAACAGTATTTGATAGTGTATTTTGCATACCAATGGTATTACATCACATATGTGCAAATGAAATCCAAAGGAGTGTATTGATCCTCATCATACATACTGTGGTCTGCTTCCCAAACTGCGACCTTTGAGACCTACTCAAAATTCAGAAGGTAAAAAACTTAGTAATTTGAGGCCTGGCATGGTGGCTTATGACTGTAATCCCAGCACTTCGGGAGGCTGAGGCAGGCAGATCACCTGCGGTCAGGAGTTTGAGACTAGCCTGGCCAACATGGTGAAACCTGTCTCTACTAAAAATACAAAAATTAGCCAGGCATGGTGGCAAGACGCCTGTAATCCCAGCTACTTGGGAGGCTGAGGAAGGAGAATCTCTTGAACCCAGGAGTCAGAGGTTGCAGTGAGCCGAGGCACCATTGCACTCCAGCCTGGGCAACAAGAGCAAAACTCCATCTCAAAAAAAAAAAAAAAAGAGAAAAAAAAGACTTAGTAATTTGAAAGAAACTATGGGTATGGCATTGTTCCCTATAGTAGATGGATGACAACTGACAGACATTTTAAATATGATTTTTAAGTTAAATTGAAGAATTTATATTTTAATTTCAATTTAGAGAATTTTTCACCAATTATTTTATTTTACCTTCCTCTATAACTTATGCTTTACCTCTTTACAAAGAAGTAAGTATCCGACCTTTCTTCTCTATAACTCATGACCTCCTTCTGGGACCATGCACCAGATTGAAGACATCAGGACAAATACATTCACCGTGACTCTTACTATAGTCATGATCTCACAGTTTAGAAGGATGGTCCATAAATCATATCCTCAGTTAATGTCATTGTTCTAAAAAATAAGTTGAGATGTTTTATTACTAAAATTATATTCTGATAGTCTTTTCAAGTTAGTAGAAAGTTCTGTTGATATGCCAAATTTAGATAGTTCTCGAATACACTTTTCTTAAACTTTTGGCTGATGTTATTACATATCCGTCAAGAAGGGTTAGATGATAATTTAATTAAAAAACACACTGCAAGCACCTATTAATATTATTCCTGGGCTATGATTTGCATTAATTAAATATTTGTTGAATGAGCAAATGGGAAAATTTGGGAAGAATCATGCTTAGCTGGACTATCTTAATTTTTCAGTGAGCCCATGTCCTTCTGGTACATTTTACATGAATTAATTCAAAAAGGAAATGATTCAGTAGACAAATTTCTAGCCCAGCAATTAGCACTGGGGATTTGGCAGACCACAGCCTCATGAAGCTTACAGTCTGATGCATCTCTTCTCAAATTGTCATGTGTGTTTTGCATACCTGAGGATGTGGATATTGTTAAAATGCAGGTTGATTAGGTCTGAGATTAATATTCTGCTTTCCCCAGGTGACTTCAGTGATGCCACACACTGGCCACACACTAAGGAGAAAGGGTCTAGTAGGTGAGACTGACACTAATCATATAACTAGCTAAACAAAGTGTAAAATTACAACCATGACAACATGCTGTGAAGGAGATCATATAACAGAGAATTTGTCCTGACAGGGAAGAGCAAGAAAGTCACCACTGAGGAAGTGAAGAAGGAGTTGCCATCTGGAAAAGAGAGGTTATGACGCAACAAGGCAAAAGGAAGAGGATTCCATGGAGAGAATGGGAAACAGAGGAAATGCAGGCATCCGGCAACAGTAAAATCACAAACACAAATATGTCCTCTGACTAATGCACACCCACACACTCTCAAATGCAGGAAAGGGTAAAATTAGTTGCTTTCTCACATTGGATAACTTCTCAGGGCACAATCTCAAGATTGGTGATTCGATAAAAAATTACATAATGTTTCACATGTCTAGACTTCAATCCATTCTAAATGAATATTTTCCTTCTTTAACCAGTATTGTGTCTGGATTTTCTATACATTTAACAGCACAGCTTCTGTGCTGTTAAGTTGTTAAGAAACAGAAAACTGAATAAGGAAATATGTGTGAGTGGAAAAGATTTAAATCTAGCTTTTTCAAGTGATGACTTAATCAAATTCTGAGAAAAACTAGTGCATAATTACCCATATCTGGCAAAATAGACCCTCTGTAACATTGTGCTATATTACCACCTGTCTGCATGAAACTGGATTTTCAAATTAAAAAAAGTCTTCACAGAAACAGAATATAGAAATAAGTAGAATATAAAATTTAAAATATGCACTCAATATCAATCATTATAATTGCATAATGCATGCCATGCTTGTCAAATTTTTATTTTATATTATGCCATTTGGTAAGAAGGTTCACCAGTCTAAATTATGGCTTCTTAAATTTTGTAGCACTTTTGGTGGCATATTTCATGTGGTAAAACTACTTGATGTTTCATAGAATGGAGATAACATTAACATCATTAAGATTCCACAAGTATATTCAAGGAAGATTTTTACTTTTAGTATTAATATATTCAAGGAAGGTTCTTACATTTCTCACTAATTGTGGGAAATGTCTCTTCTCTCAGTCTAGTACAGTACATTTCAATTTCTCACCTAATGAAGACAACTTTTTCAGAGATGGAAAGTCAAATAAATATTCATCTAAATTCAAAAATTTTTCCACTTTTCCCATGAAATCTCTTTATGGTCTACTAAAATATAAAAAAAGAAATATCAAAATCTGAAATTTTCAGATTTATTACAACGTGATTCTAAGACTACAATATTTATTTTGTTTATAAAAAATTCCAACATTTCTTATATTGTTGCCTTGTTGATTATCTCATCAGAAACATAGAAAAGATCAGGATGTTTGCTGGTCAGGATGTTACCAGAAAGGGGTGCTGATCCAGACCCCTAAGAGAGGGTTCTTGAACCTCATACAAGAAAACATTAGGGACGAGTCCATAGAGTAAAGTGAAAGCAAGTTTGTTAGGAAAGTAAAGGAATAAAGAACGGTGTATTTGTCCATTGTCAGGCTGCTGATAAAGTCATACCCGAGATTGGGAAGAAAAAGAGGTTTAATGGACTTATAGTTCCACATGGCTAGGGAGGCCTCACAATCATGGTGGAAGGCAAGGAGGAGCAAGTCACATCTTACATGGATGGTGGCAGGCAAAGAGAGAGCTTGTTCTAAGAAACTCCCATTTTTAAAACCATCAGATTTTGTGAGACTTATTCAGTATCGTGAGAACAGCACAAGACCCACCTCCACGATTCAATTACCTCCCACCAGGTTCCTCCCATGAAACGTGAGAATTGTGGGAGTTACAATTCAGGATGAGATTTGGGTGGGGACACAGCCAAACCATATAAAATGGTTACTCCATAGGCAGAGCAGTGGTATTGGTTGCTCGACTGAGTACATGTACAGTTATTTCTTGATTATATGCTAAACAAGGGATGGATTATTCGTCAGTGTTCTGGGTAAGGGGCAGGCAATTCCCAGAACTAAGCATTCCTTCTCCTTTTCGACCATATAGGGCAACTTCTGGACGTTGCCATGGCATTTATAAACCTTCACGGCCCTAGTGGGAGTGTTTTTAGCATGCTAATCATTATAAGTAGCATATAATGAACAGTGAGGACAACCAGAGGTCACTTTCATTGCCATCTTGGATTTGGTGGATTTTAGCTGGCTTCTTTACTGCATTCTATCAGCAGGGACTTTGTCCCCTGTATCCTGTGCCGATCTCCTATCTCATCCTTTGACTAAGAATACCTAACCTTCTGGGAATGCAGCCGAACAGGTCTCAGACTTATTTTACCTAGCCCCTATTTAAGATGGAGTCACTCTGGTTCAAGTGCCTCTGACAAGGAGAGGAGAGGACTGAGACAATAATATCAGAAATATGAGAGAGAAGGAATGTGTGGAGACTAGAAGCCACGGTAGAACTAAAAGAGGAAAACACATGTTAAAGAAGGAAAAAATTACGTTTGCAAAAATTAAGCCCTCAAACCGTTGGGTTTTTTAAGGTAGACTTGGCTGTGGTAACATATAGACACAAATTTTAGTGGCTTACATTTGAAAAGTTTGTTTCTTAATCACAATCTTGGGAGGAAAAAATGGCTAATTGCTTCAGCCAGTGAAGCAACACTCACGACACTCAGTAACTCAGGGCAGAAACTCCCATTTGGTGGTTTCACCAAGCCCTAAAATAACCCCTAGGTCATCTGCTTCCAGATGATCAAGGGACAAAAGAATGAAAGGCACCCTGTGGAGGTTTTCTGGGGCCCAGCCTGGAAGTGACACATTTTTTTGCTCATATTTCATTGGCCAAATCTAATTGCAATGAAAGACAGGAAATGTAGTCCAGCTGCGGTCTCCAGAAGAAGAGAAAAGGGATTTCAGGAAACAGATTTTCACCACAACTTTATTTTTGAAACTAACTACAAAGGTCATACCATGGCATCAGGAAGCAGACCCGAGTGACACCCTATGACCCCCATATATGGTGCATTTAGATTTTTCTGAAAATTTGGGAACCCTATTTAGTACTCCACAATTTATTCCATTTTATTGTGTTAAAGAAAGCTACTTAAACCTAATTATGGTGAGATATTCTGCAGCCCCATATAAAGAACAATTATTTGCAAAGCTGAACTTCCCTTGAGTTAATGCTTTCCTCCCTTACTGTTCCGCTCTCAAACATTCATTTTCTTTCTAAAATCTGGCAAAAGTTCTCTAAAATGAGTAATAACTTCATTAATTGCAAAAAGGGAGCCAGCTGGAATAATCTTATTCAATGACACAAAGGAATTTGTTACAGACTTTTAGATATCGGTGCATTGAGAGTTGGAGCCTGTTTTCTGCCATTTACTATGCAGAGAGAGTATAACAGGATGTACCTTTGTTGGATATGAGGGAGTCACATTTACGTTTGAGCTGACATTCTCAAACTCCAAAATGTCAGACAGCACAGATGCATCTGGAGCTCTTAAACCTGATATGCTGTGTGCCAGCAGCATATTCTGCCCAGATTAAAAATGCCTCTGACTGAGAATTAAAGGATGTAGATTGTTATGCTGCTGTATCAGTGAGACGAGGTGAACTGGGAGAATGTTATAGTATGAAAAGCAGACCCGGTGAAATACTGAGAAATTCGCTTTTTTGAGTTAGGGTTGACTGGACATCCAGAAGCCCATTGTGCCTATAGTTAAAGAACTTCTTAAAAAAATTGCGAGTACGTGTCAAAGTTTTATTTCAAGCTTGTCATTAAGGGAAATTCTCCTGAAAAAGCCAATTCAAAGTTCCCTTTGGTAGAGACCAATTACAGAAAGAAAAAAAAAATCAATATAATCATTGTTAGATTTGATACACAACAGGATTTCTGATTTAGGATTATTAGCACAGACACAAAGCTGGCTAAAGATTGGTGTATCTGTCAATGTCAGCTGGGCATGTAAGTCTCTAACTTCCCAGAAAAGGCTCTCGATTTTATTAATGTCAAACATTGCTCAAGCATTTTATTGAGAGTGCAAGGCCTTCCAGAGAGGACCCTCAAGCTCATTAAAAGTTCTTGCCTAGACCATTTTCCCTTAGACTTGAAGAAATTTTCCCATATTGTATAAGCCAAGCTAATATTGATCCTTCTTTATGTTATCTTGGGTAGTTCACAGCTACAAGTTTCCATTTCCAAGTAGCAGTAACAACTCAGTAACAGTGAGCCAGTGGCATACGGAAGCTCAGTGTCTCAGCGCTGGTTTCCCTGTTAGGATCCAAATCAGGTGATCACAATGAGCAGGGAAGGCTTCAACACTATTAAAAGTAGAAATAGGAATCTGATGATAGAAGTAGGAACTTGATGATAGGAATCATCAAATCATTCTGTGTGAGATAAGTACGTCTAAGCCTGTGAATTCTCCCTGAGAACATCACGTAAATGACATCAGAGGCCTATTAACTAGAATTGGAAGAAAGTGCAGGCTGTGTGAAAACCCCGAGATTATCACCCAATCACAATCCCAGCTAATATCCAGTAGTGAATTGCAGATGGGGCTACAGGGGAGACAAAAATTTTTAAAAGACAAATTATTTTCAGTAGGGCACTTTGAGAAGACAAAGAAGAATGCATGCATTTGTCTTTTCAACACAGTGGTGAAGGCAACTGAGTGATACTTATCCAAAAAATGCATGCTGATGCCCTAGGATGGGGAGGAAAGGTATAGGAATGAATCAAGCTGGCATGGCCTTTGCATCAGAAGGTTCAGGCACCTAGACTGGTCTGTGGCAGGGGTTCTCAGCACTACTGGCACCCTGGATCTGATCATTCTTTGCAAGGGGAGGAGACCTGTCTATGAATGGCAGGATGTCCAGCAGCATCCCTGGCCTCTACCCATTAGAAGCCAGTAGCATCTCCCAGTTGTGACAACGAAAACCATTTCCAGATATTGCTAAATACTCCCTTGGGAATGAAAATGCTTCTGCTTGAGAAAGCACTGCTATAGAGGCTTATTATGGAAGGCTTCCCAGGCGACAAACCATTTAAGATAAAACCTAGCAGACAGAGTCTCGTGTGAATAGCCAGGAATGCAAGACAGAATGCATGATATGACAAAGGTGTGTGCTTTGTGATGCTGGCTGTTGAGGATGAGAGAGGAAAGAGTGAAAGCTGGTAATGAAAACTCTGCAAAAGCCAGGTGATGAGTGCCTGTGTGAGTCGCATTAAGGAACTTCAGCTGTGTCCTAATGATAGTCATAAATTGAGAAAAGGATTCTTAACAAGGAGACCAATAGCAAACACAGATCTGGATTTTAGCTTCATCATGCTCAATTCAGGGCTTTGAATGAATGAGAGGCAAACAAGGTGTTAGCGAAGCTTATTAGAGAACTGATGTAGTTCTAAATATGCAATAATGGTCTGGACTATAATTAACATTTGGGAAGAAGAGGCATGGAAAAATTTGAGCCAACATTTATAGCAGAATTGATAGAACTTGGATTTTTATGAGTTTGGGGTGTGAGGAAAAGGAAGAGTTAGGAAGAAAAATGGCATATGATAGTGCCATTTTTAAAGATTATAGAAGGAAATGTATGTGTGTGTGTGTGTGTCTGTGTGCAGGTGTGTTTATATATGCTTGTGAAAGGGGGTGGGGTCTTGCTGAGTTCATTGTTGGGTGTCATGTAGTATATGAAGTATTTGTGAGGAATCTATATGGATCAAGTGGTAGTCTATGTTGGCCTGGAGCTTAGGAAAAAAAAAATGGAACTGAAAAATTTAGATTTGTGCACCAGTTTTTAAGTTAAAATTTTGGAATTCCAATGTGTTAGTCCAAGTTTTTTTCAAAAGGTGGGTGTCAGGTAGAGGCTGAACTGCTGGATTTTATTAGGGAAAATAGATGTGTGCGAGAAAATAGGCAGCTACCTCAGGCTGATGGCATAGCCAACAAACTGCAAAAAAGTTGGATGCAAGCAACCTAAATTTCTATATGGTCTAAAAAAAAAGTTTGGCAAAGTGATCAGAGAGAACTTGGGCCAGCTTCAGCTATGAGAGGAGGCCCCATCTCAGTTCTGAGCTGCCTTAGTCTTCGTGCCACACTCCATTATTGACTGGAAGCAAAACTGTGAGTGGATTTCAGAGCACAGCAGTTGGAGCCTGTGCTAATTTCCTAAGACGATTGTAACAAGTTAACACAAACCGGATGGCTTCAAATAACAGATATCTATTATTTTCATAGCTCTGTGGACCAGAAGTCTGAAATCAGTATCAACTGGGCCAAAATCAGGTGTCATCTGGCCATGCTCCCTCTGGAAGCTCTAGGGGAGAATCTGTTCCCTGCCTCTCCCATCTGTCAATGTTTCCTTTTTATGTCTGCAGCACTCCACTCTCTGCCTTGGTGGTCACATTGCCTCTGCCTTCCTCTCAGAAGAATTCATGTGATGGCATTTAAAGCTATTGTGGGTTGAATTTTCCCCAAAATTCATATGTTAAAGCTCTAACCCCCAGTACCTCAGAATATAACTGTATTTGAAGTTTTTTTTTTTTTTGGAAACAGGGTCTCGCTCTGTCACCTAGGCTGGAGTGCAGTGGTGTGATCACAGCTCACTGTAGCCTCGACCTGCTAGACTCAAGTCATCCTCCCACCTCAGTCTCCCTAGTAGCTGGAACTACAGGCACACATCACTGTGCCCAGCTATTTTTTGTATTTTTTTTTAGAGATGAGGTTTCACCATGTTGCCCAGCCTGGTGAAGACAGATTCTTTACAAAGGTAATTAAGTTAAAATGAGATAATTAGGTTGGCCCCTGTGATGGTTAATATTGAGTGTCAACTTAATTGGATTAAAGGATACAAAGTATTGTTACTGGGTATATCTGTGAGGGTGTTGCCAAAGGAGATTAAAACTTGAGTCAGTGGACTGGGAGAGGCAGACCCACCCTCAGTCTAGGTGGGCACCATTTAATCAACTGCCACTGCTAGAATAAAATAGACAGGAGAAGATGGAAGAGCTGATTTGCTGAGAATTCCAACCTTCGTCTTTCTCCCCTGCTGGATGCTACCTGCCCTTGAACATCGGACTTCAAGTTCTTCAGCTGTGGGACTCTTGAACCTACAGTAGTGGTTTGCCAGGGACTCTCAGGTCTATGGCCACATGCTGAAAACTGCATTGTCAGCTTCCCTACTTTTGAGGTTTTGGGACTCAGATTAGTTTCCTTCCCCCTCAGCTTGCAGATGGCCTATTGTGGGATTTCACCTTGTGATCATGTGAGTTAATACTTCTTAATATACCCTCCTTTATATGTACATCTATCCTATTAGTTCTGTTCCTCTAGAGAACCCTGACTAATACAGCCCCATATCGAATATAACTTGTATTTTATAAGGGGAAATCTGGACACAGACATGCACAGAGGGCACAGAACATGCACCTTGCAAAGACACAAGAGGAAGACAGCCAACCATGAGACAGGGAAAGAGGCCTGGAACTGATCTTTGCCCCATAACCCTCAGAAAGAACCAACCCTACCAGCATCTTGATCTCAGATTTCTAGCCTGAGAACTGTGAGACAACAAATTTCTATTGAGCCACTTTGTTACAGCAGTCATAGCAAGCTAATACAAGAGCCCATCCAGAGAAGCCAAGATGGCATACCAAGAGTTGTTTCTCATGGGGTAAAATCTTTGCTACCGATGGCATGACCTTATTACAGAATCCCGGGTCTACATTGTGATTCTCCCACTGGAGCTTGCTGCATTTGTATCACCACTAATACCTCCAACACTAAGAGAGGGTCATACAGCCCACATGGTAGGGCTGATGGCACCGTGCCCTGGACCTGCTAAAACAAAAGAAAACAACAACAACAAAACTACTCCTTCTCTGGGTCTCACGTGAAGCTGGTATTGAATCTGGGATTCTTCTATATCACCTGGAATATAGAGACAAGAGCAATATTACTCAGTATGAAACATATTGCTTCCAGAACCCAGAGGCAGACCAGTTGCTGTGCTGCTTTGTTTGGGGCAGGAATGCACAATGCAGCAATTTCTCTTTTGGAGGGTGTATCCCCACACACCCCTGACCACCAGGCCCTTATGAACTTTGGTCAAGTGACAGGTCCCTGAATCCCTACATGGCTTGTCCCTGCCCTCTGGAGTATATGCATCTTACCACGGTCTCCAGCACGCCAACTACCTCTCACATTTCCTAATGTCAGGGACCAGCATGGTAAATGGGATGTGCAGGTGGCCCAGGGCTCTTCACTTGGCATTTTGACAGAGGGGAGGAGAGTTAACACAGCCCTAAGGAAAAACTGTAAATGAGCATCGCTGTCTGTCACATATGAATAGACACAGATTCTGAACCTATTTCTCTTTGCAGTGAAAAAGAACAGAGTTGCCAATTCAGTGACCACATGCCATGTCCCTGAGGCATTAGTAATCTGCTCTAATGATGATACTAGATTTGTCAGAGCAGCTATGACCAGAGCTACTATTTGCAGGAGTCTACAGTTATTTCCCGGGGTGCAGCTAGTCTCTGCAGGGGGCATTCTGGGAATTAAATGGAGATATAATAGAGATCCCCCACTTGCATCATTTAGATATTTAATGGTGGCATGAATCTCCGCTACATTCCCCAGTTAAGATATGGGTGTTTTTATTTACTAGATTGAATAAAAAATTAACTGAGGGACAGCAGTTAAGAGAGTGCCAATTCAGACATTTCCATTTGGCCTTCTTGATTCTGATAGCTCTTACTCCACAGACCAGGACCCCAATGCAGAGGAATCACCAAATGACACTATATCGATTCCAATTATGCACTGAGTGGCTAGAGAAATAACCAGTGGATACCTTCACACATCTAGTGAGCCCTCTGTGAGCCACACATTAACCAGGACTCCACTGATTACTTGACTCCCCCAAGGACCTCCACTCTCACAGAGAGGTTTCATGACACTTTGTATCTGGGTCAACTCAGACCCTATGTTTAAAAGTCTTAGAAATGTCTGATTATTCCTTTCTATTCCCAGTGTGCAGCACTTGATTAAATGACTATAGATCCCTTTGGGGAAGGACTGGAGGGTTGACAGTCTATATACTTCGCGTGATGTTGTAGACATTCTCCTACTAAGGATCTCTTCAGTGGGTTCGAATTCTGAAAAATTGACACAGACCTAACAATTGCATGGGGGCGGGGGTGTCATAAAGTTTTCTTTGGATGCTGTCCTCAAGTCTCCAGATCTTCCCCATTCTTGTACCTTCTTCTAATTTTTTAATTCCTATTTTTCATTGTAAATGGAGAAATTATAATAATGTATATTTGTGGGATATAAAGTGATGTTATATTTCATGAATACAAGGTGGGGTAATTAAATCAAGCTAATTAACCTATCCTTCACCTCAAGTGTGTATTTTTTGCAGTCAGAACATTTAAAATTTACTCTCTTAGGGCTTTTCAAAGGTACAATACATTTTTAACTATGTTCATTACACTTTGCAATATAGGTCAAAAAACAACAACCAAAAAACATTCCTCTTTTCTATTTGAGATTTTGTACCCTTTGGTCACCATGTCCCCATCTCCTCCACATCCCCAGCCTCTGTACTCTCTCCTTCAGTCCAAATGTTTTAGATTTCACATGTAAATGACAACATGTGGTATCTGTCTTTCTGTGCCTGGCTTATTTAGCTCAGCATAATGCTCTCCAATTACATCCCTGTTGCTGCAAATGACATTTTTTTTTTCTTTTTAAGGCTGAATAGTATTTCATTGTGTATCTACACCACCCTTTCTTTATTCATTTGTTGATGGACACAGGCTAATTCCATAACTTGGCTATTGTGAATCATGCTGCAGATATCTCATCAACATACTGACTGATTTCAAATCTTTGAGGTAAATACTCAGATGTGAGATTGCTGGATCATAGGGTAATTCCATTTGCAGTTTTTTGAGGTACTCCATCCAGTTTCCACAATGGCTGTACTAATCTATATATTCGAATATTTTCAATTATAGAGATTTAGCCGTGCTTGTTTGTTTTGGCCCTAGAGATACTGTGTTCTATTAATCATCTCTGCAACCCATGGCAGGTTAAGTATGTTGGGCTGATCCTCTTGGCTTGACAATACTAATTTAATTGTGGCGTCCTTCTATCTGGAAGGTAAATGCTACCGTGTGGCTTCTGTTGCTTGAAGTCCCATCATCCCCATGCAGCCCAGCTCTGTTTTGGCATCATCCCTCTACACCAATACCTTTGAGGTACATTCCGTGGCCTTGGGGAAAAAAATTCCTTTGGGAATTTTTTTCTGGCAGATCATCAGGCCTCACCTAATATATTCATTTCAGCATGTCTACCTCCCTCATCCTTTTCATCTCTTCATTTCTGTCTTACAGGGTAACTCAGTCATTTCCAGTAAGATGGCTCATCCTCTGTGGTTCTTGCTTATGTATACAAGGAAATGCTCCCAAGCCAATAAATTCTTGCTCACCAGACCTTCATCTGACCTCCGTGGCCCAACACTCTCAAAACTTCTCTTCCCAGGGCTCTCCTCAGACTCCATCTGGTAGACGCAAAAAACTTTTGAAACTCTTCATGTATATCAACATTTTCTTCACTTATTAGGTCCAACTTGTGCCCAACAGGGCTATGCTAGAGTCTAATTAATTATCTGCCTGGCAGCCAGGAGGCTTCTGTCGCCTTGAGAGGCTTCTCCAGTATCTTCAAACACAATGGATGCGAAAACCTTTCCTGGGGAAGGTGAAGTTTCATGGACTCAAGGCAGTAGAGTCAATATCCTCAGGGGCATCTTATTCCAGTTTAAAGGATTCCAGATTTTTCCTACGAGAGGCCTGAACTTTTAACGTCAGACTTATGTTGCTTTCTTATTTAAAAACGTTTTGTGCTATATGGTTCTCATAATTACGCCTTCAGCCTTCCATTTCACTGTGTTTCTATCTTCAGCTAGAGCTAATAAAGGCCTCTTTATATGCTAGCACAGAGGCTCTCTAGCTCTCAGGCTTAGCCATTGAGCACTTGTTAACAGGCTCTTAGTCTCTCATTATCCTTCTGCAAGGTATCAGTACAACTTGGTCACCAGCCACTTTCTCTCTCGGTATATGTCTGTATAAGCACTACTACCCCATATTTTTCAAATGTCTGTGTCATCATACCTGCCATAGCATCTGCCTACATCAAGACATTTTCCTAGAACACCTCCAGTGATATCATTAGCAACTGAGCTGCCGACTTGTGCCAAAAACAATATGTGCCACATCTAGCAACCAAGGCAGTGTCTTATTTCCCTACTACATAGTGTAAGAGCCAGATCCAAATCTAATTTTACCTCATATTTTGCTAAATGACTTCTAGTACTCTCATATTCATCTGGGTCCACTGAGAAACCAATGCCAAGAGAACACTAAATATGCAATGATTTTATTAAGGAAAATGTCTATGTATGACCAAATAGAGAACGCACTGGATAAGGCTAGGAAACCTGTCGGATCGTGAGCCAAGTCTAAACCTGAGAGAACAAGAATGGAAAAGAAGTTGGGTGTTGAGTATTCCAGGCTGCTGTGCAGTGTAGTGTACAGACAGTTCAAAACCATCAGGGAATCCTTGCAGCACAGTTGACCATTGGAGAATGCACTTGTCTACCAGGAACAGGTTTGCATTCTGTACACACATAGCGCACAGTCACTGGCTGGAAGTAGCTCTTCGGAAGCATAACCTTGTCACAATGTGAGCTTAGATATTAGAAGCATGGCAATTGTGGTTCTTCATCAGTTATACTCCTTGTAAATCAGAAGTTTATGAGGCACATTCTCATGTCCTCCACAATCAGGAACATCAACCAGTTAGATAAATTATCTGAATAAGTAACTTCAGAAATTCCTTGAGGTACAGAACTTTGTAATACAAGTCGTATTAATGCATGCTATGCTAATTAGCAAAGTCCATATGATATATTTGAATAAATAAATGAGTTTGGCCAAGTTAAATAATATATGTTCAAAAGAAGAACCCATTGTCCCTCTTTTCCTTTTTTATTACCATCAACCAAATTAAAGTTTTTAATTCCACTCTCAGGGAATTCACTGAGTGAAGCAACAAAGTTCACCCCTTCAATCCCATGTGTCATGTGAAGTGCCAGCAAAATAATCTTTAAAATTAGTTGACACTTCATCCTTGTATGAGAAGCATCTTCTGTGTCATGCTAAAAAATATAATCTAAACATGCTACCCACCCTTTGTAACCTTTTTTCACCCTCTACTCTTTTGAGTCTTGTCATCAATTTCTGACCTTTAGAGAAAATTATATTTCTTGACATTCTCAGCCCTTTCCCTTTTTCATTTCTAGACTATAGTTGATGCTGTTTAGTCCTTCGAAATGTTACCTCTTCATCATTACTTACTAAAATTTTATGCAGCCTATAAATCCCAGTAAGGGCAATGGCCATGAGGATTTCTCTGATCTCCTCAGATTAAAAAAAAAAAAATCTTGATATCCCCAAACTTGTGGAAATTTAATGTTCTCCTTGTATTTTTTAAATGCAGCCCTGTATGGTAGTTGTTTATTTATAAATTGTATAGGCCCCACCTAGATTGTAACCCACAGTTTACGGCAATGATCACAGACTTCAACACAACGACTTGCCCATGTAGGGGCTCATAAACGTTGGTTACGTTACTTGTGTAAGAATATATTTGGCTGGTTTTATGTTAGCTATCCAAAATATATCCTTTGCCATTATTTTTTTAAATTCCCGTCCCCCCCACAATCAATATACAACAACAAAATAAAACAAAATGAAATCATACTAATTTAACTTTATAAAATCATATTTTAAAAATCTGGTCTTTAAAGCATTAGAAACATTTTATGTAAAATAAAAGCCACCTCTTTGCTTTCCAATCAAATACGTATATTTAAAAACAAGAGATACAAGGCAAAATTTTTATTACTTTTGGCATCATTTTTATTCAAAATAGAATTTCCATCCTCTACAATGTTTCCTTCATTTTCTTTAAATTCTAAACAGTGTATAATAGAAGTATTCTTAAATTAAACACTTATGTTCTCCCTTTAAATTAAATCTATGCCATTTTTTGTTGTGTTACTGTATAGTATTATGTAGACACTGAAAAGCTTTGAACCAGAAAAGTAGAATACACGTTGTATCTCTCCAGCACAGAGGTTTGTGTTGAACAAGAATGACAATTTTAGTTTATAATGAAGAGGCAAAAACAATCATTTTCAAAGCATAAACATTCTTAGCTTAAAACATAAATAAAACAAAAAATCTGAAATTCAAACTTCTTCATAAAAAGCTTCTCTGGCAAAGAGAGAGAAGTTTTATTATTTTCTTTGTATTCTACCAATGAAAAGCCTAAAATTGAAAACAAATCTATAGATTCCAACTTTTGATTTAACATAGTAATTACTTATTGTCTTTACTACTTCTTAACTCTTTTTTTTTGGTTTAGAGTGACAAAAAAAATTGCAGTAGACTTTGTTTTTCCAACTTTTTTTTTTTTTGAGATGGAGTCTCGCTGTTTCACCCAGGCTGGAGTGCAGTGGCGCAATCTCGGCTCACTGCAGGCTCCGCCCCCCGGGGTTCATGCCATTCTCCTGCCTCAGCCTCCCTTGTAGCTGGGACTACAGGCGCCCGCCACCTCGCCCGGCTAATTTTTTTTTGTATTTTTAGTAGAGACGGGGTTTCACCATGTTAGCCAGGATGGTCTCGATCTCCTGACCTCGTGATCCGCCCGCCTCGGCCTCCCAAAGTGCTGGGATTACAGGCGTGAGCCACCGCGCCCGGCCTGTTTTTCCAACTCTTAAGAATTTGAATTCTTGAGAAATATAAGTATGTCCCATTATAAACTGGCTTCAAATGAAGATTAATCAATTGAATTGGGTTTCCCCAAAATTCATGTTGAAGTTCGAATCCCCAGTACCTTAGAATGTGACCTTGTTTGGAAATAGTGTGATTGTATAATAGATATAGTTAAAATAAAGTCATACTATGGAAGAGTAGACTACAAATCCAATATGAGGGATAGCCTCATAAACAAAGAAATTTAGATAAAGAGACACACTCAAGAAAAAGGCACTGTGGAAATTGGAGTTATGTTGCCATAAGCCAAGGAATGCCACAGAATGCCAGCCAACTATCATAAGCTAGTAGAGTGGCATGAAAGCAATCCTTCCCTAGTTAGAGCCCTGCTAACACTTTGATTTTTAATTTCTCTCTTCTAGAATTGTAGGACAAACATTCTGCTATTTAAGATACTCTGTTTTTGGCTTTTTTTTTATGGCAACCATAGGAAGTTAATACAAGGACCTAATGTGATGTTAACATTTTAAACCTGTTTTACAGTATGAACACAGTCTCAGGAATAATGTCAAATTATAAGCAAAATTCCTTTAAAATACTAGAAACTGGCCGGGTGTGGTGGCTCATGCCTGTAATCCCACCACTTTGGGAGGCCAAGGCAGGTGGGTCAGGAGGTCAGGATATTGAGACCATCCTGGGTAACACGGTGAAACTCCACCTCTACTAAAAATACAAAAAATTAGCCGGGCGTGGTGGCAGGCGCCTGTAGTCTCAGCTACTCAGGAGGCTGAGGCAAGAGAATGGCGTGAACTTGGGAGGCGGAGCTGGCAGTGAGACAAGATCTCGCCATTGCACTCCAGCCTGGGTGACAGAGCGAGACTCCGTCTCAAAAAATAAAAAAAATAAAATAAAATAAAATAAAATAAAATAAAATACTAGAAACTGAGCAATACCAACAAGACCACATCAATCTTTAATCCAGTTAACGAGCCTAGAGTCAAGTTAGAGTTAGGCAGTTTTGCTATACTAGTAAGAACGTTAGGCCAATACAGGAAGAGTGACAATGAAGAGTATTTTCCACTTTTCTCCAAAAAACTTACCATTAACTGTAAAGTGGCTCTAAGTAGTGACAAGACAACCAATATATAAGTATTCCTTAGACTAAGGCATTCCTATTATCTAGTAAATGTGCCATCTTTATGTACATATTGTCTCATGGTAACAGTTTGCTTGTGAATTTTCTAGTTTTCTTGCTATTGATTTCTAGTTTCATTGCATTGTAGTTGGAAAAGACACTTTGTATGATTTCCATCTTTTTTTTAACTTAAGATCTATTTTGTGATCTAGCATCTGTCCAATTGTTCTATACATTATTGAAAGTGGAGTTTTAAACTCTATTATGATCATATTGCTATATATTTCTTCCCTCAGCTCTATTAATGTTGGATTTATAGATTTGATGCTCTAATATTGGGTGCATATATATTTATAATTGGTATATCTTTTGGTAGATCAATCCTTTTATCATTATGTAAATGCCTTTTTTTGTCTTTTGGGATGGTTTTTGACTCACCCCAGTGAGTGTTGTTATGATGGCAATGTTGACTTCTTTGTCAGGTAAATCATCTATCTCAATTTCATTATTAGAGTCAGTTTCTGGAGATTTATCTTGTTTGTTTGTTTAAAACCTATTTTCCTGTTTTGTTTTTTTCATTTTCCTTGACTCCCTGTGTTAGAGTCTACATACTGACAAAGCAAGAGCTTCTCTCAGTCTTCATGGACTGGTCACATACATGAGAAGACCCTCATCAATCAGCCTGGCCAGAGATTCTGGAAGCCTCTCAAACCCTTATGTTGGTCCAATATGCTTTCATTGTTTGTAGAGGGCCCATGGTGTCCATAATATGCCAAGTCCCTTCAGCATTGTGAAACAAACAAGACTGGAGCTGGGGTGTGTGAGCGTTCAACACTTTGCACTGCACTGAGCTGGTGGGATGAGCTGTGGTGACTAGTTGTGTGCTAAATAAAACAGTAATCTTTGTTCTCACTGAACCCAAGGTGGTTAGAATATGCCAAGTCTCTAAGACAAACAATATAGAAGACAATCCTTTGGGGGATACCCTGGAAAAGTTGGGGCATTGGATGTGTGGTCCAACTGTTTCCCTCCCCAGGGAAAATCTTGGAGCTGAGGTTTATAAAGTCCACTTACTCTGCATCAAGCCAGGTGAAAGGAGTTATGGCTAGTGCCCACATGCTAGTTCAAACTGACAGTTTGTTCTCTGTAGTTCCCAAAGGATGGATATATGCTGGACCCTGTCAGCTCTCTGACTCAGGCAATACAGAAACCAGCCCCATAGATAGAAGCCAGAAATGTCTGGATGCTAGATGTGTGGTTCATCTCCTGCAGTCCTCAGAGAGAATCTGGGATCTGAGGGTTTCCTTCTGGTTGTATAGCACACTGTGCCAGGGGTGGGATTACGGTAGGGGTCTCTTTTTCCTACAGTTTTTGATATGGCTGGATTCATATTCTTCTGGAGTGCAGGAGCCTTTCAACTAGTTTCTGAATTTCTCACAAAGGGAATTGATCCTGTGTTGCTGTCGAATGGATCTGTCTGTTAACAGTTCCCTTGTGATCTAATATTAGTTTGCCTAGAAAGGAAATAATATCATATGCTCTCCTGTGTTCTTCAGTGCCTGATGAACATAGAGACAATTCCTAACAACATACTCTTTATATTCACAGACAGGAGCACGGGGTCTTTAAAAATTTTTTCTCTTTTATTTTCTCCAAAGAAGAAAATAGACTGCTAGCTCTCTTAAGTATGATGTGAGACTTCGATATGGTTTGGCTGTGTCCCCACCCAAATCTCATCTTGAATTGTAGTTCCCATAATGCCCATGTGTTGCGGGAGGTACCCAGTGGGAGATAATCAAATCGCGAGGGTGGGTTTTTCCTGGGCTGTTCTCATGACAGTGAATAAGTTTCTTAGGATCTGATGGTTTTATAAAGGGCAGTTACCCTGCACACAAATTCTTGCCTGCTGCTATGTTAGATGTGCCTTTGCTCCACCTTCACCTTCCACCATGATTGTGAGGCCTCCCCAGCCAAGTGGAACTGTGGGTCCATTAAACCTATTTTTCTTTATAAATTACCCAGTCTCGGGTATGTCATTATTAGCAATGTGAGAATGGACTAATACAGATTTCTATCTGCTCACTAAGAACCAGTTTTGCACTAACCATGGCCACCTTTGTAGAGCTCAGTACCAAAGACAAGATGGCCATCATAGGCCTGGATACCTGGGAGTCTCCTCCACGCAAAGTTGAAGAAACTATGAAGGTGGCCCTTGATGTGAGATATTGCCACATTGACTGTGCCTGTCTATAAGAATGAAGGTGAGGTGGGGAAGCCATCCAGGAGAAGATCCAAGAGAATACTGTCAAACAGGAGTACCGCTTTATCATTAGCAAGTTGAGGCTCACCTTCTCTGAGAGACCCCTTGTTAAGTAGGCCTGTCAGAAGACCCTCAAGTACCTGAAACTGAACTACCTGGACATCTGTTTAATTCGCTGGACACAGGGATTCCAGCCTGGGCAGTAGTTTCTCCCCAAAGATGATAAAGGTAATGACATCAGCATTAAAGCATTCTTTGTTGCTTAGGAGGCCATGCAGGAGGTGGTGGACAAAGGGCTGGTGAATGTTCTCTAACTTCAATTACTTCCAGAAACTCTTGAACAAACCTGGACTGAAATATAAAGCGTAACTAACCAGGTTGACTTATCCAACGCAAGAGAAACTGATCCAGTCCTGCCACTCCAAGGGCATCAACTGTTACAGCCTACAGCCCCCTAGCTTCTCCAGATAGACGTTGGGCCAAGCCAAAAGACTAAAGAGATTGCTGCAAGCACAAAAAAAAAAAAAAAAAAAAAAAAAAAAAAAAAAAAAAAAAAAAAAAAGCCCAGGTTCTGATCCATTTCCAAATCCAGAGGAATGTGGTTGTGATCCCCAAGTCAGTGTGCATTGTTGAGAATTTTCAAGTATTTGACTTTAATTTAAGTGATGTGTAGTTGATGACCACATTCAACTTGAGCAGAAACTGGAGGGCCTGAGACATAAGCCAGTCCTCTCACTTGGAGGACGGTCCCTTCAGTGCGTAAGATTGAGGCTGAATCTCCTGAGTAAATTGTGTGGTGTATTATCTCTCTGTGTTGAAGAGTGACCATCTCCACTTGAGTCGTATTTTAGCCAAACTTATGTGAAATCACACTGAGCCTGGCCGTGTTGTAGGCCTGAGACATTGTTGTATCTATTTCTCTATGTTCAGCTAGGAGCAGATTATCACAGAAAAGCATGACTTGAATAAGCAAATGACAATTTCTTCCCACTTATCTGATCGGAACAAACATTTATTAAACAGCGAAACCTCTGCCAACACTAAAAAATAATAGTAAAAAAAGGAAAAATATTACTTCATGTTTGCTTGTTTAACATGTCAACATTCCAGGCATATTAGACATAAGTCACAGGCGGAGGGACAAGTGAGCTACAAAATAACCTGTTTAAACATCATAAAGCAAATGAATGTGGTGTAGGAACATGCATACATGCATGAATTCAAGAGTTTTGGAAGATTTGGAAGAAGAAAGTGTCAGAAAAGATATATTTATAATATTTTAGGTTGTTGAATCAAGAACAGTTTTAGTTGCCATAGAGATTTTTTGATAGCACCATAAAGAAACCAGGCAGGTGCTCTTTTATTTTCAGCTTTAGAAAATCAGAAATATAAAATCTATTATTTCTTATCTTTGAGATTTCTGTACATCTCTATTCTCGTGATCATTATAACACACTTAACTATTTTTGTGTTCCTCACCTCTGTTAGCATATCCTTTATAGGGAGTTATAAGACATTGTACTATGTTTCACTGGCTGTTTTGTTTTCTTAATAGAATGTTAAATTTAAAACTCTGGCCAGGTGCAGTGGCTCATGCCTGTAATCCTAGCACTTTGGGAGGCCGAGGTGGGCAGATCACTTGAGGTCAGGAGTTCAAGACCAGCCTGGCCAACACGGTGAAACCCTGTCTCTACTAAAAATACAAAAATTAGCTGGGTGTGGTGGTGCATGCCTGTAATCCCAGCACTTTGGGAAGCTGAGGTGGAGGGTCATCTGAACTCAGGAGTTCAAGACAACCTGGCCAATATGGTGAAACATGGTGGTGCATGCCTGTCCTCCCAGCTACTCAGGAGGCTGAATTGCTTGAGCCCAGGAGGCAGAAGTTGCAGTGAGCTGAGATCGCACCACCACATGATAAATAAATACATACATACATACATACATACATACATACATACCTACATACTCTGGATGGCAGACATAACAATCATTTTCGCTACTATAACCTCAACAATTAGTTTGTGCCTGATTTAAGAAGTATTTGTTGAACTAATGAGATAGTCAGTTATAGATGCCATTTATTGAAACTTTTTTTTTTTCTCTTTTTTTTTTTTTTTTTTTGAGACGGATTCTTGCTCTGTCGCCCAGACTGGAGTGCAGTGGTGCGATCTCGGCTCACTGCAAGCTCCGCCTCCCAGGTTCACGCCATTCTCCTGCCTCAGCCTCCCGAGTAGCTGGGACTACAGGTGCCCGCCAACACGCCCAGCTAATTTTTTTTTTGTATTTTTAGTAGAGACGGGGTTTCACCATGTTAGCCAGGATGGTCTCGATCTCCTGACCTCGTGATCCGCCCGCCTTGGCCTCCCAAAGTGCTGGGATTACAGGCTTGAGCCACCGTACCCGGCTGTATTGAAACTTTTTCTAATTGGATTTGATCTAAAAATAAAGAATGCCTGTAAGGATGGTGTGATGGTGGCCCTTCTATAGAACAGAAAAACATTACTACATATAAAAAGAGTAATGATATTCTTACAATACCAGAGTTTTAGCATGGGTATATTTTTGTTTGTTTGTTTGTTTTTCTTTGAGATGGAGTCTCGCTCTGTCGCCCAGGCTGGAGTGCAGTGGCACAATTCTCAGCTCACTGCAACCTCCGCCTCCCAGGTTTAAGCAATTCTTCTGCCTCAGCCTCCCGAGTAGCTGGGACTGGGACTACAGGTGCGCACCACCATGCCCTGCTAATTTTTGTATTTTTTAGTAGAGATGGGGCTTCACCATATTCACCAGGCTGGTCTCGAACTTCTGACGTCATGATCCGCCCACCTTAGCCTCTCAAAGAGCTGGGATTACAGGCATAAGCCACTGGGCCCGGCCGGGTATATTCTGTCTTTAGTGATAATATAAGTATGACTTAGTTTCTTTTTTTGGCAGCTAGAAAATTTCTAGACATAGTCACTTTATTAAATACTAATATGCTAATAATATATTAATGATGCTGTGAATAGTTTAAATAATAGCAAATACCATTTATTGTGCCAAGCACCCTGCTAGTGATTTTTCTTACTTTATTTCATCCTCAAACAACCTTTCATAAAGGTCTTAAAGCTTCATTTTACAAAGAAAGGTACAGACTAGGAAGGATTAAATGACTTGGTCTAAATGCAAACAACAGACGAAACTGGAATCAAACTGATTCTGTCTTATTACAAATCCTCTGCTCTTTCTGTGATAAAATGGAGCTTTCCATAACAAATTCAGTCACTGCTACAGTTAAAGTTTTCTAAAGCAAACTGAGAGTTCCGTCTCTGGTATGCCAAAGTAAGCTGCTACTAGACAAATCTTCCCATATGTGACAACCATTAACTTGGAACAAAAAATAAATTATCTGAAGGCACATTGAGCAAAGAAAAACAAGCAGAGTATAAAAAGACTTGCATTTCCCAGGTTTTATGACTTTTATCCTGTGAATTGGCCACTGTTGGCACAGGGTGGCAAAATGAAAGCTTTGATAAATACGTAGTCTTTCAGAGGACACACTTTGAAGTTAGCATAGCTGCTGGGAAATGAGGGAGAGATTCTATAAAGGAGATGGACAGAAAGGGAGTCACAAATTCTTTGTGTAAACTTTCCTCATAGACTTTCTTGTAGTTCTGGTTGACTTCTGAACTGTGCATGCACAGGGTAGACAGTGTGCTGCTTAGTTAAGAATAAAAAAATTAAATTGAGATCTGAACTGCCAGCAAAGAGACACAGTACATACATTTTAGCACATTAATTGCTTGCTAAGACAACAACAAGCAATAAAGGAATAGAGTCTAGAGTTTCCACAACACAACCTTCATAGTGTCCAGAATACATTCCGAATTACTTGACATACAAAGAAACAGTGAGATAACGATCCATTCTCAAGAGAGAAGACAATTGCTGGAGACTAGCACAGACAACAGATGTTAGAATTAGCAAATAAGGCTTTTAAGGCTGATTATGCTACTGACAAATGACATAACGGAAAATATGCTTATAATGAGTAAAAATATTGAAACTTTTATCAGATAATTAGAAAACATTTGAAAATAACCAAATAGAATTTCTAGTACCAAAAAGAAAATGTAAGTGGAAAAGAGACCCATTGAATTGGCTCAACAACAAATGTGGACAATAGAGGAAAGAATCAGTGAAATTGAAGATAAATTAATAGAAATTATCCTCTTTGAAGAGGATGGAAAATGATTGAAAAAATAACATATTTTGAGGGAATTGTGAAACAACATGGAAGTTAATATACCTGTTTAATATACCTGTAATATGCTTGCTTAATATACCTGTAAAGTCTTAAAAGGACAGGAGTGGGCCGGAAACGGTGGTGCACGCCTGTAATCCCCGCACTTTGAGAGGCCGAGGCGGGCAGATCACCAGAGGTTCGAGATCAGCCTGGCTAATATGGTGAAACCCCATCTCCACTACTAAACATACAAAATTAGCTGGGCATGTGGGCGTGGTGGCACATGCCTGTAATCCCAGCTGCTTGGGAGGCTGAGGCAGGAGAATCACATGAACCTGGGAGGCGGAGGTTGCAGTGAGCCAGGATTGAGACTCGGTCTCCAAAACAACAAATAAACAAACAAAAAAAAAACAAAACAAAAAAAAAAGGAGAGTGAATAAGGTAGAAAAAATAATTCGAAAAAATCATGACTGAAAATTTCCCCAGTTTGTTTAAAGATGTAAAATTGCAGATTTAGAAATCCTCTAAACAGACTATATTCTAGGAAATCTATGCTTCGGAATATCATAGAAAAACTGATTTAAAAAAAGAGAAATTTCTTGAAAGCAAAACAATATATTACAAACAAGAGTACTATACTTTTAAACTGTGAAGCAGAAGCTACCTGGCCATTCTCTACATAAACTGCAGCCACTTATTTTCTCATTGAAAAGTTTGAATTAATTTATATAAGAAATATATTCGTCAAAATGGAAGGTGGGAGAGGTCAATGTAGCATGTTTTAAGGCTACTTAGGGACTAATGCTCCCCATGAATGTTCCTCAAATATATTGTCATAGTGCCCCAAACATTAATGAATATTCTCTTTAGAAAGCATCTTAAGGCATGCATTTTGAAGGTAGAAGCATGGACTATATTACACAATATTACACTCTCTCATTTTCCTATTTGTTTTCACCACTTCTCTATTTGGATGAGAACATTGCTAGGTAAGTACTTTTACCGAAAAGGAAGAGTTTGTAAAGTCCTAAAAAGTGAGAGTTATAGTAGGAAATCCTAAAGTATTAGGAGCAAAAGCAAACTCCAGACGTCGGGAGTCCTAACAGAGAAGGCTTCAAAAGAGAAAGGGTGAAAAAGATTAAATTTGCTTATTCACAATTAGAAATATGGCTAGCTGCAGAAATATGTTCATTTTCTATACATTTGCTGCTGCAAAAGCAAGAGAAGTACCAGAGGAAGAGAGAGGAGAGAAAGAGACAGACTCATTCCTCTTCAGGTTGGCTGGGGGTAAATGGATTCAAATCTGAACAGACTTGACGTAGAATGGAAGACAATCTCACGCTGAGACTCGAATTTGTGCTAAAAGAGAAAGTGCTGCAGGTCTCTATTGCCATGTTTGGCTGATTTGAACACAGCAAAGCAATGTTAAACCTACAGTTTTAACAGAGCCATGTTATCCTTTGGGGAAAACTTCAATTATGGTAATAATGATACCAGATATGGTTCTAAATTTTAAAAATATAAGGCGATTGTATTATTTTCCACATGCTCTTTCATTGCAGGCTCCTCTACTTGCCATCCTCATAGCATTTTATTTTTGTTTAGTTGTTCACACAAAAAAGGAAAACCAATTAAGCTTTGTTTCATTTAAAGTAGGTAACTGTTTCAAAATGCAAACAGCTGCAGTGAATGTAAATAACGAATTTTGGCCCCAAGTACTGCCAGTTTGAACTCCATACTTAAAGACACAAGAGGACTTTCATTCCTTCTTTCACTGGTGGCTTTTATTTGGCGAAACATAAGGAACATTATACCAAATAGTCATTAAAACATGCACGTCTCTAAATCGCATATGTTGCAGTAATTTTCACTGTCTAGGCCACGTGTAAATGGAAGCATTTCCATACTGATTGTCCAAAGATAAAATGTAAATTAGCCAAGTAAAATTGAGCATGGTAGAGAAAAAGCTGAAGTTCTGAGGTGTTTTAGAAACAGCACACCTGGTCTTTATTGAAATATAAAGATTCTAATTTCTCCAAGTTTTACATTTTAAAAATGTAATACCTGCAGAGAATACACAAACATCTCCATTTTAGTAAAACTGTTGAAACTCTGGGAGGTAATATTTTACAGATGAGAATCTGTGTTTGTTTATAATAAAATAAATGATAGCATTAGAGGCTTAACCACTTTCCTGTGAAGCAAATTCTTGAAAGAGTCCAGCATTTATATCTGGAAAATCAGATTTTGAAAATCAAAAAGAACATCTAGTCAACAGGATTTTTTTGAAATTAATGAGACCTTCTGAGATATCACTGAATAATGTATTAATAGGTATGAGCAACAGAGAGAGACAGCTAAACAGCTGTCCCCTACTGAGTTCTGAAATGAGGAATCTCCCACTGATGAATTCAATGATACTATGCGTGATTACTGCACTTGAATCTGTAATTTGATTAGAATAATATCAGATAAGCTACTTCACATCAATTTCCCACCTCAGATTCATTTATTCATTGTTTGTTTTCTACATTGATTCAGAAAGAAACATTAAGACAATCAAGAGATACTTAACGTAGTAATTATCAGGAAGCAACACTGGCCCTGCACAAAATTATGAAGTAGGAAAAGATTTCCAAATTGGTTTTGTTTCTTTTCTTTATTTGTCAATCTCATTTTCTACTCACTATCTTTAGAATGTTTTTTAAAAAGTTATCTGTACTGTGCAAAAATTTAAGTTTTTGACTTTCTCATAGTCAGAAGTCTTCAAGTAGGAAGAAAGTTATAAAAAAAAGCAAATAAATATTGTAAGTCATAAAATTTGAGCCTTAGATATGCTGGTACATATGGCCTTCCTATATTTAGCTTTTATACCACATCACACCAAATACTCATGAAGAGAATACTATCCATATTTGCTTATGAGAAACACTGAACCATCTTCACTAAACAGTCTGAGCAAATTCCCTGGCAAAGACCATTTTGCTTATTGTCTCAACCATGCAAAAAGCTTCAGCTAGCTTTTGTTTGGCAATCAGAAGACAAGGATGAATAAGGCCCAAAACTTTCCTTGAAGGATCTCACTCATGGTTTACGGGGAAACAGACAGATAACAGCTCTATGTTACACATATATATAAATTAACACATGTTGCAAATATAGATATCTAGAGAGGCTATTCAGAGAACACATAATTTTTCAGGATGGAAAAGTTAAACCTAGTTTTTCTAAAAGAAATAAATAACAGGTTATCATTTGCAAGACATGGAATTATTATAATTCTGTCTTTTCTCTCTGGGCACTCTTGTGATTCTTTTTAATCTCTGAAGTTCCACAGTTTCTCATTGTCAAGTAATTGTTTGTATTTATTTTTGTTCTTATTCAAGATTACTGTATCTGAGAATTGTATCTTTCATCAATTCAATGATATTCTCGGGAAATGTGTTCTTTCAATACCCTCATGCCAACATCACTATTTTCTCCAATTTCTCCTGTAATTTCATTAGATGTGCAAGGGAAATCCTTACTCTATCAACCACAATTCTCAAGCTTTCTTTGATATTTGTTTCCTACCGGTTTATCCAGGTATACTAAATTTTGAGCTATTATCACAATCTATTCAGCTCATTAATTCTCTTTTCAACTGTGTCTAATCCACTGAGTCTATCTACTCCAATATTTTGTTTCTTCTATCTTCCCTGTCTCTGGACTACTTACTCTTGAAGTTATTTCAGGGGCAATTTGAATACAAGAAATAGAGAGTGGCTTATTTTCTATTCAGTGAGATTTAGTTTGAGAAATCAGAGGAAATCACTGAAGTCAAGGGCAGGAACTGGATCCTTCCTTTACTTCAGGTGAGACTGAATGCATAAACTGGAAAGCAATCAATAACTACAGCATCCACACACTCTCCCTTTCCTCTTAGGATCTGTCACTTACGTGTGCATTTTATGTCTCTCTATATAAAGGTATCTACTTTGCCGTTAGCAGAATTATGCATATTTATAAGGCCAGCAGCTGCAGTATATTAATTTGTTTCTCAGAATTACTGGGAAATATGGAGACCTCTGAAAATGAAAAGAATTATAAACAATATTTATCAACTATTTAGGCTCAGGCAATTACGAAATTAGCAAAGGGTCCTGGAGGTTCCCTCCTGTACCAGTAATTGTATGTTATGGGAGGTCTGGCATGCCTTAGTGGAGGTAGCTGAGGTGGCGTTGAGACCCTAGTAGGTTTTCACAGAACACTAGCTCTACCAAAACTGCACCTTAGATCAAGTCTGGTGGTAGAACCTGTCATTGTCATTGGGAACAGACAACCAGCATGCATTCCTTCAACATAGGTGCCAGATATTTGATTTTGCAGCATTTTCTGAAAATAGATTTTTCACAGCACAGTCTTGTATATTTCACCACTTGTTCCAGAATCATGCAGATGTTAGAGATTATGTAACTTGGCTGTGCCCTAGCAGTGTGAACAAGTTTCTGGAATTTTTGAACTCTATAGGTGGTTTCTACCTCTTAAAAAAGGTTAGCATGAAAAATTCACAAATCATACACAAGAGGTTCAGATGCAGAGTTATCAAAAAAAAAAAAAAACAAAAAAAAATATAGTCCCAGATACTTGGGAGGCTGAGGCAGAAGTATCTCTTGAGCCCAGGAGTTTGAGGCTGCAGTGAGCTTTGATTGCACCTGGGAATAGCCACTCTACTCCAGCCTGGGCAAAATAGTGAGACCCTGTCTCAAAAAAAACAATGACAAAAGGTTAATATTTTCTAAGGTACAGTTAGATAACCAAAAACTGAAGAATAAAATGTTTTAAAAAAATTAAAAAGAAAGTCAAACTGAAAAGCTGAGGAATCCATGCATTTATGCATGCTTTATCACTGATATTTCACTTATTTAATAACTAAACATCCTTAAAGTGATTTTGTAAATGAGGAAAAAACTTGTATTTACTCACACACATATTTATCAATTTCTCTTCATTTATGTTGATTCAAGTTACTACCTCGTGTTATTTTGAAACAGCCTGAAGGACTTCCTTTATTTTTTTTTTTTGTACAGGGTTGGTATCCCTAATCCGAAAATTCAAAATCTGAAATGCCCCAAAATCCAAAACGTTTTGAGTACCGATAAGATGTCACAAGTGGAAAATTCCACACCTGATACCATTGCTCCCTGGTGGTACAATGTACACAAACTTTGTCTCATGCACAAAATTCTTTAAAATATTGTATTAATTTATATTCAGTCTATGTGTACAAGGTATATATGGGACATAAATGAGTTTTCTGTTTAGACTTGGGTTCCATCCCCAAGGTATCTCATTATGTATATGCAAGTATTCCAAAATTTGAAATCCAAAGCACTCCTGGTCCCAAGCATTTCAAATAAAATAAAATAGCCTATAGTGAAATCTTAGAGGTAACAAATGCTATCAGCTTTTGTTTATATGAAATTATTCTCTATTTTTATTTTTGAAAGATATTACCCTAAATACAACATTCTAGGTAGACAAAAACACCCTCCTCCATTCAGTATTTTAAAGAAGTTTTCATCTGACTTGAATATTTTAATACGAGAAGCACATGTTCATTCTCATCTTTGTTCTTCTGTGTATAATGTGTATTTTTTGTCGGATTTTTAAAGGTTTTCCCTAACTATCCCTGGTAGACTATCTGATATTACTCCAAACAGAGACTCTGTTCATTTTATTTTAGTCATTGATATTTCTATGCTTCAGGTTGCACTGTTTTATTATCATATCTTCAAGTCCACTTATTATTTTTTACTTTTGAGACAGAATGTCTGTGTTGTTGCCCAGGCTGGAGTGCAATGGCGCTATCTTGGCTCACTGCAACCTCTGCTTCCCGAGTTCAAGTGATTCTCCTGCCTCAGCCTCCCCAGTACCTGGGATTACAGGCATGCGCCATCATGTAATTTGGTATTTTTAGTAGAGACGGAGTTTCTCCATGTTGGTCAGGCTGGTCTCGAACTCCCAACCTCAGGTGATCCACCCGCCTCGGCCTCCCAAAGTGCTGGGATTACAGGCATGAGCCACTGTGCCAGGCCCTAAGTCCACTTTTTAATTTACCCTGTGTCTACTCTATCGTTAAGGCCATGCAATAAAATTTTTATTTCAGATGTTGTGATGCTCAGCTCTAGAAATTGCATTTGGTCCCTTTTTATATCTTCCCTTTATCTCCTCATTATGTTCAAGTTTTTCGTTACATTTATAAATATATCCATAAGAATGTTTTAACATGACTGTATATTAATTTCATCTCCTCTGTCATTTCTAGGTATTTTTTTTTTTTTTTGAGATGGAATCTCACTCTGTTGCCCAGGCTGAAGTGCAGTGGTGCCATCTTGGCTCACTGCAACCTCCACCTCCCAGGTTTAAGTGATTCTCCTGCCTCAGCCTCCCAAGTAGCTGGGACTACAGGCGTGTGCCACCATGCCCGGTTAATTTTTTGTATTTTTAGTAGAGAATTTCAGGTATTTTTCTGTTAACTGATTTTATTTCTCATTAGAAATAATATTTTCCTGTTTCTGTGCATATTTAGTAACATTTGATTGCGTACTGAACACTCTGAATATCATGTTAAGATTCTGGAGTTTGTTATCTTCCTTAAGAAATTTTTGAGTTTCGTTTTGGCAGTCAGCTAAATAGTGTGTAGATTAGCTGATTCTTTTGTGTCTTGTTTTAAGCATTTTATGTTGGATCTAGAGTAAGCCTAACTCTAGGGCTAGATTAGCTGTACTATGAAGGCATGATCCCCATTAATGCTCCCATATATTCAACATGGTCTCCCTCGCTTGACTCATCAGAACTCATGCATTTCCAAGTTTGCATGAGCTAGGGGAATTGTTGAGTTCACAGGCACCTTATGGGGTTTCACCTTACGTGTGGTACAGCTGAGTACTCAGCCAAACACTCAGGGAATAGCACGAAGACTTCTGGACTGCTGTCTCTGCATAGTTTTCTTTTCCAGGATGACTTTCTTCACCTCCCATTGTTCTCATTTCTTTATGTTAGTTGACTGAGAATATTGTTTTTTGAATAGTCCCCTCTCCCTACACTATAATCCAGAAAGTGACTCCAGATCGGAAACTGAAGTAATTATAGTGTTAATCTAATTTATTTCCTTTTTATCAGAGACTACAGTCTTGTGCTCCCTTTTGTACAATGTTTGAAAAGAGTTATTTCCTATATTTTTCCCCTGATCTAGTTGTTTATGGCAAGTTCCCTTTACACTCTCTTGTTCAGAAGTAGATGTTTAATATTCCCCTAATATAATTTAAATACTTATAATATTATTTGAGGAAGGTGATAATTAATCTTGATTTCCATAAATTACAAACAATGATTGTGATATCCCCCAGGGCTGCAGTGTACAGTGCCTGTTTAATAAGTAGAAACTGTCACCAATGACGAAGTGGGCAACACTCAGGGCAGCATGTTTTGTTCTTGCTATAGCTGTATTACTCTCTGTTACACTCTGAGCAAGTCATTAAAATTCTGTATTTTAGTCCACATGTCACATTTACTGATCTATTGACAGGGCCTACATCAGTGCATGTCACCCAGCAAATAATAAATTACATGTTAGATTAAAAAAATTCGGCAGCGATTCTTGAGTCTTTACTTCATAAAGGTTGTAATTCACTTTGATTTTATATGAGATAGAAATTTGATTCTGTTCAACGACTCGCATTGAATGTGATGGATCTCAAAGTCTTCTGACTAGATTCTAATTTCCCATATTTACTACAGGCTTAATCCTACCCTATTAATGTTATCAATATCACAATTAGACTGTGCTAAAGATGCCTTTCAGAGGGAGTCTTAGCCTCACAGCCCCATGAGCAAACACCATGTGACCCTACAACCTGGATCTAGTGGTGAACATCTGTTAAACTAGTCTTGTTCTCTCTCCCGGAAACTGAGAATTGATACTTAGAAAGTCAAGTTAATGAGCTATTGATGCAGGACAATGGCCCATAAAGATATTTGCCATTGATTCTGAGAAGTGAACCTCATTCATGCTGAAGTAGATGAATTAACACATGGAGGGTGGGGCAAAATAGAAACGCATTGAGAGCAGACATGCAGCGGTGAGGAAAATGAAAGCACACCTTCCTATCTGATGGCTTTAGCAGTTTCAAGTGCCAGTCTCTCTCAAAGGATGGCTGTACTTCCTGTCTGTGAGTTCTGTGAAATCTCCTGATTTTTTATAATGGATGCCCTTTCTCAATATGGCTCAATGAGATTTATTTTTATTGTAATGAAATCGTATTAAGACAAAGCCTGAGAATATGTAGTTCAGAGTTGGTAGAGGGGAAAGAAACCAAATATTGGAATGAACTATAAACAAAGATTTAGGAATTCTTCATCAAGCTTACTAGTTCTTAGCTTTTAGTTCATAGGTTTCATTCAGAATCTTATCAAAGCTATGAACCTTTTATCCAGACAGTTCATATTCATACAAATTTTTTCATACAATTTGACACCGTGAATGTCATTCAAAGACTATTTTAAAAAGGATATAGGTGAGTCATGTTAAAACTATGAATGAAGTTACAATTTATGTTAAAAAAATACATGTTTTCAGACATAAAAAAATTTCAAAAACATGAAGTATTAATTGGCTTTTGAATTAAAAACAGATCTTATCATCCAAATGAGTAGTGTTGTATTTTACTAAAACTTTTCTTCCATGAAGTTAAGACTACAACATTCTGGGCCCCATTTAAAACATTAATTAATAGAAATTAAATTATGTCTCTATGGGTTATTCATCTGGTTCAAAGATTTCACAAATAAAAATTTTTCCTTTCAATATTAAGAACAACAAAAAAGGCAACCTATGCTAAGTATATTAAATCCCAGTCGTATCCCGTTGTTAGCTTAGATACAAAGTTAAAATGTCATAATACAATATATTTTTGGTTTAAATAAAGGTTCCTATAGAACTGGCAGGCTTTTTTGAAAAATCTGAAATATTTTATTCACAGGTATTCTATCAAAGTCTGTCAAAAAAAAAAAAAGGGGGCATACATATAGCATGGTTTCAGGGACACCAAGGAGGCTGACTGCCCAAAAATATCTCTCCTGATAGTCTGTCATTTCATTGTCTATGGTTCATTCTTTGTAAGCAGTCACTCTGTAGGAAGCCACTTTTAAAGTGCCATTACTGTTGGTTTAGAAGTACAGAGAAAAGGTAGTTATGCATAATTGTCTTCCAAATTCTGTTAAAGGTGATTTTTTTTTTTTTTTTGGTCCCTTAAGAAAGCAGCATGTCAATAGCCATTGATTGACAGTCAGTGCTGCTCTTAGATTCAAAAAGGCAGAAAATTCCCCATGGACATCATGAACAAAAACGTCCTGAGCTATGGAAGCAAAGGGAACAGGGCTTTCTATAGGGTATGTTAGTAATGCAAAGATAAAGCAGGTAAGACAGGAGAGCAATATTTAACAGCAACAGGGAAGGAAACAGCTGTGGGACCAGAGAAGAAACTATTGTAGTAACAACTTCTTGTTCACTTTAATGAGAATTAACTGAAGAATCAGCATGGGCCAGAACTGACTCCTCCTCTGAATAAAATGAAAAAGAAAAAGAGAGAAAAAAAGAAAGAAAAGAAAAGGAAAGAAAGAAAGAAAGAAAGAAAGAAAGAAAGAAAGAAAGAAAGAAAGAGAAAGAAAGAAAATAAAAAAGAAAGAAAGAAAAAGAAAGAAAGAAAGAAAGAAAGAAAGAAAGAAAGAGAGAGAGAGAAAAGAAAGACTATTAGCTTTAAAGGAAATTTAATTTTAAAAACTGGACACACATAAGGCTTCTCAGTAACTCTAAAGTTGCATCATCGGACCAGCCAGGCCAAAAGCTAAAAGCAGACATTAAGTAATTTCTGTGTGTGTGAAGTACTGGATATAAAAAGAAAGATAATAAGTGAGAGCTTTTGACAGAGGACCTTGATAATAGGATTTTTCTAAGTAGAAATTTTCAGCCTGGGCTCCTGTAGAGACAATGTGGGAGCAGAACACAGACTCCAGAGCTGGGTTCATGTATCCACCTGACTCCTATAGACCCACAACGTGATCGTGTGTCTTCCACATTAACATTTAACCATTAAAAAATGAGTAAAAAGGCCTTAACTTAGAGGGTGACTGTAGGAAATAAGCAGGCTAATATGTGGAACTCACGTAACAACATCTCTACCTAGCACACCACATGATCAATAAATACTAGCAATTATTTTCATTTTAGAACAGCATTCTATCATTTATTATAAATACTGCTTAGAAAATGCAAGGTTTGTAAAGATACTTTGTGCATTAAGTAATTTACTTGGGTTAACATAAAAAAAATAAAGAAAAGAAAAACCAGCCACGATGAGTGTGGGACTTTCTTATTTTAGTAATCGATGCTGGAGGAGATTTTGCTTCTTCAATCAATGCTTAACTAACATCTCAGTTGGTTGTTGACAAGGCTGCTGACAGCAGAAAAGCCCTGAAGTTGTTCTAATCCTCTCAGGACTATGCCCTAATGAAACACTCTATTTTGGTGATGGCAGACACCATAGAAGAAATAGCTCAGTAAGTAAAAGAGGAAGAATTCAATCATATGATTTCAGACAGAAAACCTGTAGAAATTACCTGTCCCCAAACCCTAATGCTGCAGTGGGAAAAAAGTGAGAGACAGGGAGGTTCAGTGCTATAAATAAAGTCACACAGCCATTCAGCAATGGCAAAGCCAAGAACCCTGGGAACGTGGGAATCCCACGTTTGCGATTCCCAGAGTCCTGTTCTTGCGGATGCACCAGGCAGCCTCTCCTCACCATGAGCTGCATGAAGTCTAACACAATTCAATATGACTGAGGTTTATTTCCTTCTTGACAAAAGAATACAGCCACCTGATTCCACAAACAAAATTAATGTACATAAAAAAGAACCATTTTTTCCACTTTACTCAAGATGAACAGAAATGTCTTTTTTCAAAGGCACTGAATTGAACATTCCCATTCCCATCTGGAATTGGATGGAACACAGAGTGGTGTCAGAGTCTGAGGCAGTGCCTCTTCTCTTCTTGTTTGCCTATCTTGCCTTCTCTTCAGAATTCTCCTTGGAAAATCAGCAGTGCTCCCTGTCAAGCCTCATTTCCTCTTCCGTTACTGCATTAAGTACCTACTTTTGAAACAGCAAAAACATGCACTTTGTAAAAAGGAGAAAGTAATAAAAGAACAAAATCAAGAATGGTGAGATTTTTCTAATGTTTTTTGAGCCACATCTTTCCTTAGAACTCAAAGAACTGGGCTTCAACTCAAAGTTAGCTTCTGTAGCTGCCTCCAGAGCTCACACAAAGCATTTAAAAGCTTCTGTTCCCACCATGTTTCCTGGCAGGATGTATTTTTTCCTGTTCAAGAGGAACATACTGAAGGATGAACACTTATCTACTCTCCTCTCTAATGTTAATGTATTCTGCCTTAATTTCTGCTTCATACAGTTGACCTCCCCAACTCCACTCCAGTCTCCAGCTGAAACTCTCTCTGCTGCTTCTCTTCGGGACCAGCAATGGAACCTCCCACTGTGCCTCATCAGGTCTTCCCATGGTAGGTGGCTTCCAGCAGCCATGATTTCTGCTCAGAGACTCCCAACTACTCAAGAATGAAAGTACTTGTGCAGGTGCTTTCCCTACTCTTGCTTCAGTTTGCTGTACACTCACTTCCCTATCTGCCATCTACACACAGAGATTAATGTTCTAGAATCCCCATGTAAATAAAATTGCAAGAATATTGATGAGCTTTTCATATTTTCCAAAGAAGTTATGTGAAAATACATATCAGTGATGACATAGTTTACAAATGTATGATATTTAATATCTAGCTACTAGATACTCTAATTTTAAAGCTGTCATTTGGGGATATCTACTTTCATTTATGATTTTAGTAGAGGTGCATATGTTCTAGATCTTTAAAATCATAGCCTCAAATCCATGCAAGCAAAATTGATGTTGATTTTGAAAACATAATTTTGATTGCAAAGCCTTGCCAAATAAATCTTCCTAGCTCTGATCGCTTCAATGATTTGTGATCAGATCTCATTTACAATGGTTTAGTGAATTCTGTTGTTTTTTCATTACATTCTCATTTCTCTAGTTCCTTGAAAATGATTATTGAATTAGTATAATTACAACCTATACCATAATGTAGTGGAATAATCTAAGTACCATTTATATGCCTGTAATACTCATTTACCAATGAATCATACTGAAATTTCTAAGTAAAGCCCTTCTTAATAAGATATTATTCTTTATTATCTCCATTGTTAGTTTTGCAAAAGCTTTACTTAAATTGGGTAAACGTATCCATACAAACTCACAATAAAGAGTGCATTTTATTTCCTTCGCAGAATAGTGCTATCTATAAGAAATAGGATATGATCTTATTGTACAAGTAAATTTCAGTGGAATATTTTGAACATAATTAGATCTAATCAAATTAAAGTTAGAGAAGTGTCTATATATCTTCATTTGTTATGGAAATATAGTTTCTTTGTTGCAATTATTTACATACCATTTAAATTTTAAAATATATATAATTTATTTCTGAAATCAATTTAACATTAACCTCTCTGAAGCTTATTTCAGGGATATATTGTTGGCTTTTAAAAACCATTCTGAAGCCGCAATAAACATATGTGTGCATGTGTCTTTATAGCAGCATGATTTATAGTTCTTTGGGTATATACCCAGTAATGGGATGGCTGGGTCAAATGGTATTTCTAGTTCTAGATCCCTGAGGAATCGCCACACTGACTTCCACAATGGTTGAACTAGTTTACAGTCCCACCAACAGTGTAAAAGTGTTCCTATTTCTCCACATCCTCTCCAGCACCTGTTGTTTCCTGCTTTTTTAATGATGGCCATTCTAACTGGTGTGAGATGGTATCTCACTGTGGTTTTGATTTGCATTTCTCTGATGGCCAGTGATGATGAGCATTTCTTCATGTGTTTTTTGGCTGCTTTATTGCGGCACTATTCACAATAGCAAAGAGTTGGAACCAACCCAAATGTCCAACAACAATAGACTGGATTAAGAAAATGTGGCACATATACACCATGGAATACTATGCAGCCATAAAAAATGATGAGTTCATGTCCTTTGTAGGGACATGGATGAAACTGGAAAACATCATTCTCAGTAAACTATCGCAAGGACAAAAAACCAAACACCGCATGTTCTCACTCATAGGTGGGAATTGAACAATGAGAACTCATGGACACAGGAAGGGGAACATCACACTCCGGGGTCTGTTGTGGGGTGAGGGGAGGGGGGAGGGACAGCATTAGGAGATATACCTAATGCTAAATGACGAGTTAATGGGTGCAGGAAATCAACATGGCACATGGATACATATGTAACAAACCTGCACATTGTGCACATGTACCCTAAAACCTAAAGTATAATAAAAAAAAAAAAAAGTTAAAAAAAAAAAAACATTCTGAAGAAATGAGGAGATAGCTATAAACTCCAGGTATCTATTAATTCAAGGTCTCTTCCAATGGTAGCTATGGATTTTTAAGCTGTTGTTTTCTAAAAGCTGAATTTCATGAGTATTTGAAACTGCAGAGACAACCATATGTTTGTAAAGAAATATTACTGCTGCATAAATCTCTTGTTGTTTGTTATGTGTGGTTTATTGACAGAGCTAAATGTATAAACAAGAAGTGGACTATCATTGGCCCACAACTTTATGTTCATTTTGTTAGCTTAATGTGTTACCTTCTCTTATGGAGTTAATATATAATGATGGGGTTTACACAAATTAGTGTTTAAAATGTGTTTACAGTCACTCAAAAGAACCTTTCATTACAAAAGATAATTGTAGCAGAAAATATTCTTGCTAAGTCATTCAAATCAGCGTTCTTGAACTTGCCCTGTTTATGTGCTGTGCTAGCAAATTGCCAGTGTTTTATAAATATTTAACTCCAGAGTTTGACCACTAGGCCAGAACTAAGACCTCTAAATCAGAATAAATTGTTTCCAAGTTCATCTTAGTAAACCTAAATATCATGAATGTCTTGTTAGCAGTTATTAATATTTTGCAATTTAGGTGATGAGCCTTTTTAAAAAAAAATTCACTAATTGCTGCCCCAAAGTTCAAAATTATTTGACAATTAGCATGCAGTAGAAATCCTATAAATAATAAAATGATGTGAATATCTTAAAAATAAAGCAGAAACGCATTCACTAGACATTGCATGGTGGTATGTTAGCATGATTTGGGGGACTCAATTAAACCATCATTTATAATTTTGTTGTAACTATTAGTGTGTGTTTTTCCTCATTATAGAGCCATAACCATATAGCATTACTTTCAAAGGAAATTCTTCTGTATTTTCTCATAACCCATTTTACTCCATTCCTAAGGAATAATAGACAACCAATCAAAAGTAACTGGAATAATCCAAAGTTTTTTCATATTAGATTTTAGAATGCAGTTTTAACTGATTTTACTGATATCTGGCAAGATATTTCCAGTAAAAAGTTTTAAACACATGAAAGCCTAATTCATCACGATTAGAAAACTCTTTGAACTCTTCGTATTGATGAATTCATTTGACAACTCCCTTCCATGCCAGCAGTTGTCAGCTTTTTTATATAAATCTGCAAGCTAAGGCAAAGCATCTTTCCATCTGGGAAAATGAATTAAAAAGCTGGAATGGCATAGAGTGCCTTTAGTGCATAGAAATTGCCCCTTTCCATAATGGGAATCAAAAAGTAAGGGATGCAATAGTCACCTTGAGAGAAGAGCTAATCTTGTCAAGCATGAAGCCAGTATTTTGAGAATTATCAATTATAACATAACTTATGTGCACTTTTGTTTAAGTCAAATTATTTAGCTTAGATAATCCATGGAAAATAAAGGAGCAGTAACTACATGTAATCCAGTCACTCGTGTTTTACATTTTAATTATATTTTTTTCTTTGAAGAGGTGAGATATTATACAGTCTATGTCTAATATGTTACTTTCTTGCTTTTTCTAAATCCCAGAGTACTTCTTTCTAAACTATTATAAAATAATAGAAATGAGTAGTAAAGCACAGACTTAAGTCAGATGGACCATATTTCTGTATAAGGTTTTGACATTTATAACAATGGTGATACTTCCAAGGCCCAGCTAATCATCTTTAAAACAGAGCAACTGCCTCTTTTTACAAACATGGTTAGCATTAATAACAACACAGATAAATCTAGCAAATATTTAAAACTCATTAAAAGACAGATTTTAATGTTGTCACCACAAACTTTTAAAGCAGGGGTAAATGAAAGTACCCCTGTTTAAAGTTGTAGGCGAACAAAGAAGTAACATACAGTCTCCATGCTGGACTGAAACCCACCATTGCCTCTATGCTTACAGCAGGCTCATCTTTGGTGTTAATAGGCTACACTCTCTTGAATACATTTGGCTATTTCAGAGTGCACACATTGAACTGAATGCTTCTCAGAATAAGATTTTGTCACCCATCCTATTTATAATCACTTATTTGTTTTAATGTTACTCAATCATGATTTTTTTTACAATCACCTGAGAAGCTTTAAAAATTAACACCAAAACCTATGCCCAATTCAGAGAATCTGAATTAATTGAATCAGGGTCGGACTTGGACAATAGTATTTTTAACAAGTGTCCTAAACCACTGAGGTAGTAGATTTTAGTATGAGTACCAGAGAATAAAGAAGTATTATGTTTTTATTAATTGTACATTTTAAATATATGTGTAATGACTATGAAAAAATATTTGTCTCCGTTATACTTTATTTGAATTATTTCAAGAGCAAATAATGCTCTGTAAGCATTATTTTTACACTTAAAGTGTAAAAATAAGCTGAACCCATAAGTGACAAGATATTAGTATGGATTATGAAAGACAGATATGGTGTAGAGGTGTCAAAATACTTGAGATTTTACACTTTTTTTTTTTTTTACTTGGACTTGCACTTTGGGCATAGATAATATAGCCACATTTCTCTTAGGTCCTCACTCTTACAACTAAATAACCTTAAATATAACACAACAAACAAGTAAAAAACAAGTGTAAATAAAAAAAGTATACTGCCTGGGGACCTCTGGACTTGAGAGGCAACATGGAAGTGAGTTTTCCAGATTTCCTTATTGTTACCAATATTTTCTAGACAAGAAGCTGCATAAGCCTCCAGCCCTATATCATCAACAGGCACCACCAAACAAATAAAAACTCTTAGGAAAGACTGTTCCCCCTCTAGCCAAAGGACAATGGAAAGTATGGTCTAAAAACAACAACAAAAGGTTGGGCAATAACTGGCCAACACTTAAACCAAACACCAATGTAAAAACTACATACAAATCTCTCCCTAAAAGAAAAACTGAATATGCACATTCACTCACTCATCAAATTTCAGAGACTATCACTAAAACAAATTCAAATAAAGAATAAATAAGAATCCAAAGCCTCATAATACACTATTCAAAATTTCCAGAAAACAATAAAATATTGCCTATTTTGAGAACCAGGAAAATCAAAAATCACATCTTGATAGAAAAAAAAGAAGACAGCAGGAGATAACACTAAGATGAACCACATGTTGCAATTATTTCATAAGATTTTTTTAAAGCCATTATAAAAATGCTTCAACAAGTACTTACTATTTCTTTTGTAAAAATATAACATTTCAGGAAAGAAAGAAGTGATAAAGAAGAATAAAATGGAATTCATAGAACTTAAAAATAGAATAGGCCAGGCCAGGCATGGTGGCTTATGCCTGTAATCTTAGCACTTTGGGAAGCTGAGGCAGGTGGATCACTTAAGGTCAGGAGTTCAAAATCAGCCTGGCCAAAATGGTGAAAACCCGTCTCTACTACAAAAAGAAAAAAAGAAAAAAAAATTATCAGGGAGTGGTGGCATGCCTGTAATCCCAGCTACTCAGGAGGCTGAAGCAGGAGAATCGCATGAACCCAGGATGTGGAGGTTGAAGTGAGATGAGATTACACCACTGCACTCCGGCCTGGGTGACAGAGCGAAACTTTGTCTCAAAAAAAAAAAAAAAAAAAAAAGGAATAAATAATCGCATTAGCTACATCATTGAGGCAGAAAACTAACAAAGAAATTCTGGACTTACTTCAACACCTAATCAATTGGACCTAATAATTGACATATACAGAAAACTCCACCCGTCAACCACAAAATACACATTCTCATCAGCACACTGAACACACTTCAAGATCAACCACATGCTTGGCCATAAAACAAGTTTCAATAAATTAAACTTATAACAACCACACAATTATATTAAAACTTAAAGACTTGCTCTTGAATGACTTTTTGGTGAAAAATGAAATTAAGGCAGAAATCAAAAAGTTATTGGAAATAAATGAAAACAGAGGCACAGCATACCAAAATCTCTGGAACGCAGCAAAAGTAGTGTTAAGAGGACAGTTCATAGTGCTAAAAACCTATCTCAAAAAGTTAGAAAGATCTGAAGTTAACAATCTAACATACCTTGCAGAACTAGAAAAACAAGAACAAGCTAAATCTCGAAATAGCAGAAGGCAAGCAATAACTGAAATCAGAGCAGAACTGAATGAAATTGAGACCTAAAAATCCATACAAAGAATCAAGAAAATCAAATTTTTTTTTGAAAGGGTAAACAAGATGAATAGACTGCTATCTAGAAAAAAAAAAAAGAGAGAAGATCCAAATTAGCACAAACAGAAATGACAAAGGTGACATTACAACTGATCCCCCAGAAATACAAAAGACTCTTAAGGATTTTAATACATATCTCTATGCACACAAATGAAAAATCTAGAGGAAATGGATAAATTACCAGAAAGACACCACCTTCTAAGATTGATCAAGGAAGCAATAGAAACCCTTAACAGATCAATATCAAGTTCTAAAATTAAATTAGTAATAAAAAAAAACCCATAAACCAAAATATGCCCCAGACCAGATGGATTCACAGCCAAATTCCAGCAGATGTACAAAAAAGAGCTGGTACTAACTCCCCTGAAACTATTCCAAAAAATTGAGGAGGGACTGCTCCCTAACTCATTCTACAAAGCTAGCATCATCCTGATACCAAAATCTGGAAAAGACACGACAAAAAAAAAGAAAATTACAGGCCAATAACACTTATGAACATAGACACAAAAATCATTCAGGGATGAATATAAATGTATGTTGTATATTTGAATATAAATACATGAATATAAATATATGTGGTATATATGACATATATTAATATAAATGTATGTATACATATTAATATAAATGTATGTACACATTCATCCCATCCAGGGATGAATATAAATGTTGTATATTTGAATATAAATATATGAATATAAATGTATGTTGTATATATGACATACATTAAAATGTATGTATACACGACATGTCATATATATGAAATATATGGCATATGACAAATGTATGCATATATGACTATATGAATATAAATGTACGTTATATATTTATATTAATCCAAGGATGCTGTATGTTGTATATTTACGACATACAACAGAGATTGTTCACATTTGTGTGTCTCGAGCCAACTTCTAGAGTGAAGAAATTTTGTTTTATTTATTATAATGAGTGAAACAATTGCAATTTTTTAGAAAACTTGTTCAATGAATTAAGAAATAATTCAACTATCCAGCTCACTCAGTTGTCTAATCTAAAAGTTTCAGAGACATTCTTCAAATAATCCCCTTGTCCTTCCAGCCACTCACCACTATCACTATCACTACCACTGTTGTCCTGGGTTTCAACAACTTACCTTATATCATTTAAGACTTTTAAATACTTTATAAAATAAGTATTACTAACTTATATACCAATAAAGAAACCAAAATTCATGACGATTAAGTAACTTGTGCAAATTTAACTATCTGTAAGTGAAATATAAGAATTAACCATGCTGCATCTGGCTCAAAATGTTTTCCACCATGGCTCACAGCTGGAAAAATTTGTTTGAGGTATCTCAGGAAAAGCAATTACTCACGCATAGGCTTGTATGCTAACAGCAGCGAGCGGCTATGTTTAAAATATTTTAGGCCAGGTGCAGTAGCTCACACCTGTAATTGTAGCACTTTAAGAGGCCAAGGAGAGAGGATTGCTTCTTGAGGCCAGGAGTTAGAGACCAGCCCAGGCAACATAGTGAGACCCTGTCTCTACAAAAAAAAAAAAAATTTAATTAGCCATGTGTGGCAGCATGCACCTGTAGTCCTAGTTACTCTAGAGGCTGAGGCGAGAGAATTGCTTATGCCCAGGAGTTCAAGGCTGCAGTGAGCCATGATTTTACCACTCCACACCAGTCTGGGTGATGAAGCGAGACTGTATCAGAAAAATCATAATAAAATAAAATATTTTAATGAATAATCTCAAGTAATGGAAGGAGCAGTACCTACATTATTTAATTAGCAAGAGGGCAACGACATGTTTTCTTAAAGCTGGAACAAATTATCCTACAGAAAGATATGTATTTCACAGAGTTATGGAAAACTATTTGTAGGAGAAAAAACTGGGAGCAAAAAGAGATTAAATCAGTGGAATGACAAATGTGGAATGATGAAGATTCATTTGTGAAGACCATTTATACTTGACAGGCATCTTAGGTAGGCAACTTCACAGGTCACAGAGGGTCCAAAAACCTCAGGAAATAACTCAAAGTCACAGAAACATATTGTCTGCTCAAATAAAACTTGATTTTCCGTGTGCAAAAGACAGGATCTCTTCCCCTAAAGTCGATCTACAGCACAAAAATAATTCATAAAATGGAGAGACATGAAATATCATGAATATTAGAATAAGTATTTTAAAGAATGGATTATTGAGAGTAACTTAGACTCCCTGGAGGACAGCTGAATTTAGGATGTAAATATTAAGAACCTAGAATAAGAGACTGCAACATAGTGTGTGCACTACACTCAGTTTAAATCCATGCATAGCGAATTCAAAACAAATGTCTTAGAGAACTGTTTAATGGTTATTATTCAAAACCTAGTGTGGAATTTGCAAAAATCATATGGTTTTCCAGTGATCCAGGAAATCTGTCACATAATTGCTACAGCGATCAAAGCATAGCAGATCTTTTTTAGAGAAATTAAACCTAAAGATGGCTATTCTATTCCTTAATATTCTACTCAGTTCTGAAGAATTTCACCAACTTGCCTCTGTCTCCTTTTATACAACTTCAACTCATGCTTGGAAGTTAGTTTTCTTATTTCCTACGAGCATATACATTCTGAGTATAAAGTTAGTTAAATGAAAAATATGTCCTATTAAATATGTACAAAATAATCAGATTTAGGTAAAGAAAGATATATTACTGTTTTATAAAAAAGTTTTTAATGTGGTATGTCAGCTTAGATATCATACACAGCAATATGCTAATGAATGTCTCTTTCTTTGGTTCTTTTTGTGTTTCTTGCTGTGGGAGAGGAACATATAGTCCATTAAGGCTGTTTGCTTAATTATTGAAGCAATTATTTTCTCGATTAAAAAGAAGAATCAAAACTATTATTATTTAAAGTTTGAATGAATTGGAAACTAAAAAAATTGTTTTCCTTTCTAGGTTAAAGACCTAGGATGATAGTTTTACTAATTGCACTTAATTAGGTCTGCTCCATGATATTACCCAAGATCAAATTAATACTAGAGTGATTACAACAGAATTCATATTAATATAGGTCATCACCTTCAAATATTCCAGTGTTTACCAGTAGAATTTTCCGATGCATATATGATAATGCTAGAATAGGTGGGTTCACGAAAGTGATAATTATATCATAGCCATGTTGTGACCTTCTGAGATGATGTCACCATTTGATAGGAAAGGCAGGTTTCTCACCAGCTAGAAAAAGCTGATATATATATATGATTTTTCCTTTTTTTAAATTAGTATCGATCTAGAATAATTTCTTAAATATTCTATTTCCAAAAGTGCCGTCACATTTATTCTAATGATATACACATAATATTAATGGTGGAAATGAATATCTCTGGCATTTTAAGTAGGGAGAACCTGAAGCAGAAAATATCTAGAGACCTTACCCATAGTTGTACCATAAATTTCAAAAGCAGTGATATAGGAATTAAGAAGAAAGTACTGGGGGCCATGCGTGGTGGCTCACACCTGTAATCCCAGCACTTTGGGTAGCCAAGGCAGGCAGATCATGAGGTCAGGAGTTCGAGACCAGCCTGGCCATCTCTACTAAAAATACAGAAAAAATAGCAGGTGTGGTGGCACATGCCTGTAATCCCAGCTACTCAGGAGGCTGAGGCAGGAGAATCACTTGAACACAGGAGGCAGAGGCTGCAGTGAGCTGAGATCGTGACCCTCCACTCCAGCCTAGGTGACAGAGCAAGACTCCATCTCAAAACAAAAACAAAAACAAAAAACAGAAAGTACTTAGGTGAATAGGGAGGGTACAGGAGCCCTCAGTTAGGTTTTCCTTTTAATGAAAACCAGTCCCAAAATCATTTTCTTTTCTAACAAAGAGCAGCCTGTAAAATCGAGCTGCAGGCATAGACAAGCAAGTTAGAAGCTTGCACGGGTGAATGCCGGCAGGTGTGACCATAGGAAAAGGCGACCTGTGACTAGGCATGATCACAGTGGCGACTCTATCTTCTTCTCTCTTTGCCAGCCACATGTACAGTAAGGAGCAGACAAGATGGCACTGAGCAAGTGGAAAGCCCATTTACATAATAAGATTAGGGTGGGGGCAACCAGCCTTCTCCACCTGGTATGTAAATGTCACACCTGTTCAAACCAATCTGTGGGCCCTAGGTAAATCAGACACTGCCTTACCTAAAGCCTGCCTATAAAATCTGCTGCAATCCAAAGCAGGCCACCTTTTCCCTTTCAGACACCTATCTCACACGAGAGAGAGAGCTGCTCTCCTCTCTCCTGCCTATTAAACTTTCTGCTCCTTAACACACTCACATGTGTTCCTGTCTTTAATCTTCTTGGCACAAGATGTCAAACACCAAACAACGATGCAGCTTCATTAACAATATCATTCTGATCCACATTGTATTCAAGGTTATACTACTTTCTCATCTAAAAAAAAAAAAAAAAAATGCTTTCCCCATAAAGCACAATAGAAATTCTCTGAACAAATTATCAAGCTTCAGTAGCCTCCACCCCACCACCTCCCCATTAGCACTGAAAATACTCATCACACCTACAATGTCCTCATACTACATGTGGCCTCTGTTTTGGCCACCTGTCAGTAACAGCCACAGACTCTGAGTCATTTCAACCTCTTTTAAATAAAATGTGCTGATAATAGTAACCATTGGATTGATTGGCAAGCTCTTTCAGGAGAGATCACCTATCATCTCAAGCTCCAGGTCCACTTTCATCCGTGATCAGATCCCTTCCCTTGAGGCTTTCACTCTTCTCCCGGGAAGTTCCCGAGTGGGCCCTATAGGTACATTTGTGATTTACTTATCATTGCTTTCTTTCCTTGTCAGTTTTCTAACCTTTCAAAAATAACTGAGGAACATAAAGCAAATTTCCTCATGGAGTGTGTTACCAATTAGAAAAGATTCTATGTCCTTTTTAATTTTAGTGATTTATTATTTGTACTTCCTGGAAAATAACTAGACATAACAAAATTTATTTTAAAAAATAACTTCACACTCAATAAATCACACAAATCTCATAGTTGTTTTCAGTAGATTATTCTTCCTGCTTTCCAAAATCAGTATTTCTTTCCTTTTGTTTTATATCAAGCTTGTCCAATCCACGGCCAAGGGGCCACATGTGGCCCAGGATGGCTTTGAATGTGGCCCAACACAAATTCACAAACTTTCTTGAAACATTATGAGAAATATTATGAGATACTGCAACACTATGAGATTTTTTTGTGATTTTTTTAAAGCGCCATAGAAATTCTCTGAACAAATTATTAAGCTTCAGTAGCCTCCACTCCACCACCTCCCCATTAGCACGGAAAATACTCATCACACCTACAATGTCTTCATATTACATATGGCCCCTGCTTTGACCACCTGTCAGTAACCTGTCAGTAACAACCCCAGCTATTGTTAGGTGTTAGTATATTTTATGTGTGGCCCACGACAATTCTTCTTCCAACGTGGCCCAGGGAAGTCAAAAGATTGGACACCCCTGTTTTGTATGACCATTTAAAATATTACACAAGCAATTATTGCTGATTGTAAATTGTCAGAAATACAAGTATGCAAAAACTAGAAAAAGTGGTTTTCAGGTATACAATCTCAAATATTTAATGGCCATTAATACTGTGGGGTCTATTTTTCCAGATGTATTTTCTTACTTCCCACTGATTTCTCATCATGCTCCTGTTTACTGAGATGCTGAGGAATCCTTAACCAGGCATCCTTTCAGCATGTTTCTCTGCCCTTTATAGGGTCATCTGGCTTTTCATCTATTCCTTCTCAAATCTATTATTTATGGTATAAATGATGCCTTTTCATACTCAATATATCATGGTTCTTAGAATATAAAGCTTTGTTCTCTCAAGGCTCTTCTCTCTGTCATGGACTTCAAAAGTCCATTTTTTTTTACACTCAAAACTGGGCAATGATTATTTCTCTATATATTTCTATGGTAACAACCCTAGACTGAGGTCAAAGTATAAATAAAGACTTCCCTGGTACTATAGTGAAAAGAATTAGAAGGAAAAATCTACTAAGCTCATGTTAAAATTATATATATATATATATATATATATATATGGAGGGTGTATAATTGCTAAGAATATTTACTTTCATATATAGTTTTAACAAAAAAAGATTACAATTGTTAGCAACATTTTCCTGCTTTACTATAATATATATATATTTTATGACAGTATACATCAAACTAAGCTTACTTTCCAATAGCTGTATGCTCTTCTATTGTTTGGATGTATCAGCCTTAAGTAATCTGTCCCTTATTGATGAAAAATGCTGTAGTGAACATCTCTACACTGAGTAACATAGCGAGACCCCATCTCTACTAAATAAATAAATAAATGCTGGGTATGGTGGTGTGCACCTGTAGTCTCAGCTTCTTGAGGGAAGGTCACTTGAGGCCAGGAGTTCAAGGTTGCAATGAGCTATGATATCACCACTGCACTCTAGCCTGGGCAACCGAGCAAGATCCTGCCTCAAAAAACAAAAGTAACCATTAAAAAATTATAATTTCCCCTCTCCACAAATGTAAAGGGAAACAGTTTTACTATTAAATAAGCAGCAAGGGACAGGCATGGTGGCTCACACCTGTAATTCCAGCACTTTGGAAGGTGGAGGCAGGTGGATCACTTGAGGTCAGGAGTTCAAGACCAGCCTGGCCAACGTGGTGAAACCCCATCTCTACCAAAAAATACAAAAATTAGCTGGGCATGGTGACACGCACCTGTAATCCCAGCTACTAGGGAAGCTGAAGTAGGAGAATCACTTCAACCTGGGAAGCAGAAGTTGCAGTGAGCCAAGATGGCATCACTGCACTGCAGCCTAGGTGACACAGTGAGACTCTCTCAAAAAAAAAAAAAAAAAAAAAAGTAGCATTAAATGAATGTAATGTGCATAACAGCAATCCACTAACAGAAAGAACTCTCACCCTTTTATATAGTCAAGCAGATACAACGCAATACATACATGTTCTAAGATAAACAATAGTCCTCAAGTAAGACAACTCAACAGTGCTATTGGTCCCATGTAGTTCTTCCTAAATTTGCATGGTAGCTGGAACAACCATCTGTGTTAGGTAATTGCCTTAACCAAAGGAAAATAAATGTATCATGTCTTTATATCAGGAAGTAGCTTTGCAACTTGGAGTAAGGCACCTGCAAAAGTTAGACTCCTGCCTACCACAGAAACTGGAAGATGGAGTGCTATCTTTCTGCATAATTCCATTCTAAAGAAATGGCTCCCAGGTACTTGAGAAAAGCATTTTTGAGTGGTAAACCTGGCAATAGGCTTTTAAAAATATTTTATATCTCAAAGTGGCAGAGTATTTACAAAGTCACATTTTCTAAAGTAAGTGGTCTAAGACAAAAAAAGGAAAGGAGGGACTCCTTGGCGTTTCTTGCATCAGGGAGAAATTTTCTTTTTTCCTCTTAGGTACCATATTTACCCTAACAGTGCCCAGTTGCATCATAAAGAGGTTCAGATTCAGCTATCCCACTGGAGGCATCACATGGAGGGATCTTGTGGTTGTGAGAAACCTTAAGATTACCAAGAAGAACCTATTAACCCAACCAACAGTGAGAACTCAGGCACAGCCCGCTTGCACACGCTGGAGTCATCCCAGCAGAGGCCCCAGATATGTGAGTGAAGTGCCAGCTAGACCTTACGGCTGAGGGGGAAGATATCACGTGGAGGGAAGATGAGCCATCCCTGCTGTTCCAATCCCAAATCCCTTTCCCATGGTTTCAGGAGCAAATACTAATAAAATGATAATTGTTTTAAGCCACATCAGTGTAAGCAATTGTAACCAAAGCATATCTTTAAAAGTTCATACAAAGTCAAAACTAAATGTTAAAAATTAAAAATGGGCCAGTCGTGGTGACTCATGCCTGTATTCCCAGCACTTTGAGAGCCCAAGGTGGGAGGATCACTTGAGTGCAGGAATTCAGGACGAACTTGGGCAATAAAGTGAGGCCTCGTCTCTACAAAAAATCAAAAAACTATCTGGGTGTGGTGGGTGCACACTTGTAGTTCCAACTACTCGAGAGGCTGAGGCAGGAAGATCTCTTGAGCACGGGAGGCTGAGGCTGCAATGAGCTATGATCACGCCACCATACTCAAGCCTGTACAAGAGTGAGACCCTGTCACAAAATAAAATAAAATAAAATATAAATTAATTTTTAAAATAAAATCAAATAACAAACGAAAAGCTACTTTTTACCTGCTGTCTCTTCCAGGTGCACATTTTCTTCCCAGCTTGCTCTCCTTCTGATGGTGTAACTCCTGATTATTCTTTGAGATTTCATTGAAAAATCACTTTCTCAAATTAATCTTTTAGGGAAGATTCTCTTCTAAGCCCTTAAACTAAATTTTGATCCCTGCTATATGTTCTCTTCATATGAGCACTTTCCCATAAAATGTATCATACTTTATAGTAATTATATTTTCACATGTTTTCCCACATATTAGGGAAGGTCAGCTGTTTGCATTATTTACCATTTTCATACATAAAGACTTAATGCAAGGCATAGAAAGAGGGAGGAAAATTTAACTTAATATCATGAAATTTCTCTAACCATCTGGTTTCATACTTTTAAGCCAACTATCTTAAATATTGAGCTACTCATTACCAAAGGTATCCATATCTTTAAGTCAGTAGATCAACCCTCTGCATCCTACGAAAACAGGCTTCCTAAACATTCCTACTGTAAATGGCTTTGTTTCTGAACACGTGTTCTGCTTTGCTTTTCATTCTATAATGTTTAAAATTTCTGGTCTTGGCTGGGCATGGTGGCTTACGCCTGTAATCCCAGCACTTTGGGAGGCCGAGGCAGGTGGATCACGAGGTCAGGAGATCGAGACCATCCTGGCTAACATAGTGAAACCCTGTCTCTAATAAAAATACAAAAAATTAGCCCGGCGTGGTGGTGGGTGCCTGTAGTCGCAGCTACTCGGGAGGCTGAGGCAGGAGAATGGCGTGAACATGGGAGGCGGAGCTTGCAGTGAGCTGTGATTGCGCCACTGCAGTCCAGCCTGGGCAACAGAGTGAGATTCCATCTCAAAAAAAAAAAAAAAAAAAAAAAAAATTTCTGGTCTTATGATTTCCGTTTAGAGACTGCTCTTATAGCTCAGGTTTCTGGTCAAAACTACTTCTCTGGATTTGAAGTTCACTTCCTTTTTGAACATAATTCAGACATTCGTTTCGGTTATGTTGCCTTTGCCACTCCAGGTAAATCATCCACGTGTTCCGAACTCTGGGATTTCTGTTTCCACTCTATCTACACGATGAGACTTTCCAACCACCTCTACTGTATTCAACCCAGTCTTGATTGGAGAAACCAAAAAGTAACTGGCATTAGCTCAACAACCGAAATATCCCAAGATGAAGATGACCTTGAACCTCATATCAGGAAGTGACTTTATATCTACTCAACATGATTATTAATAAACTCCCAGTAGAGCACTAAGTATCTATCAATACTAAAGTGTTTGTGTCACACCCATGACCATTATTATGTGTCAGGTATTGCTCAAGAATCTTAAAAGATTAATGAATGTAACTGCCAATACAACTCTTTGAGATAAGCACTATTATCCTCATTCTACAGATGAGGAAACTAAGGCACAAGTAGATTGAACAACTTACTCAAGGGGACACCTAGTAAGTGATAAAGCCAGAATTCAGGCTTCAACAGTCTAGCTCCATCAGAGAGAGGTCCTCTGTGATGATAGCTTTCAGAAAAGTTTATAAACTGTGAGACTGAAGCAGAGAAAAAAAGGAATTCTTATTTGTAAGAACCAATTTAGAAAATAGAGATCTCCAGATATTATCACTCTAAATGAAAAAGACCAGCTGTGGTACTGTGATTGAAAAATCATATTTGAATAATTGTATCATAGAGAAGTCTTTGAACTTGACCTATATTTATTTCAGTAGAAAGGAAAAACTGCTTTCTTTTAATGAATATATTTAAATTGTGTTTGCTAGATAAAAGGCAACATTGCAATTAAAGTAAAATCTTGAGGTGAGGATGAACATATCTAATTAAAATTCCTATGAGCATATTATTTAGAAATAATTGAAAGAAAATAGTTAAAAATAGTTCAGCTTAAATGAATAGGATGGTATTTTACACAAATTATTAATATTCTTTTTCTCATTGCATTCAAAGTTTACAGGAAAATCAAATTATTTAAGAAAAGTTTCTATTTTAAGAAATAAATTTTAAATAAATTTTCTATTTTAAGAAATAAAATATGGATGATATGGATGAATTCATCTTACTTTAATGTGTTTGCTATCAAGAGCTCACATGAGGCGTTAAAGGAAAAAAGAAGCAAGATATGGAAACTGAAGTATCATTTAAAATACATTAACTATATTGTCACTCTCTTAAAATGAAGAATAAATTTCTTTAAACCAAGCAATACTAAGGACTTAAAATGTTTTATTAAAAAATTCATAAAAAGAAGTTACTTATGTATTTTGTCCTAAGCTAAAAAAAATAAATAGGAAAAGAAAAAAAACATAGTGGTTTAGGACCTGCTAAAAATCACCTGGATTTCTCATCAGCACATTTAACTGAACAAGGTCTCGTTCCCTAAATGTACTCTTCCTCCAGGATGCCTGTACTGTCATGATTTGTAGTTGCTCAGCGTGAAACCAGCTCTTCCAGCCTGATTATGCAGTGGCTGTGGTGGCTCAGTCTTTTTGTTTGCAATGCCACTTTCCTCTGCCCCTGCTTTCTCGTTCCTACAATCTGCTTTACTCCACCTTGGAGTACGTTGCAGTGACCTAGGAAAAAATAACAGCAGAGCCCAACTGAAAATAACTGAACTGCTAAACAACTATAGTTTAAGTCCACTCTATGGAAACCAGTTAAAGCATTACTCTCTGGTTCAATGAGTCTCAGGTCCATGGGGAGGAAAAGTGGCAAATCTTTAAATAGCGTGCAGGAAAAGCTTTTTGGAGAAAGTGATATTCTAAGCAGAGGGTTGGATGATGAGAAAGAACCAGTAACATCAAGAGCTGAGAATGTGCCTTCTTGACAAAGGGAGTAAGAAGAGCCTGAAGCAGTAAGAGTGGTATGTGTTTTGAATAACAACCAAAAAAGGGTGTTTGGGGGCATCATGATTATCATGATTATAATGTAAAAAGCAAATAGAAAGTGAACACAGGCATTGCAGAGGTAGGTGAGTTTCGAAGAGTCACAGTGAGGAGTTTGATCAGGGAGGGGACCCTAAAAGCAATGAGAAGTATCCAATGAGTTTTCTTTTGCTAAAGCAATTTTTCAAACTGGGATACAATTCATGTCTATATAACATTTACCCTTTTAAAATGTACAAATCAGTGGCTTTTAATATATTAACAAAGTTGTGCAATCAACACCATTATTCAGAACATTTCACCACTCCAAAAATTGCTCCCCTCCTAGTGCTCTAGAGTTGGAGGTTAGTTGATGAGTTTTCTCCTTGTTAACATAGGTATTTACAGTTAAGTTTCCCTCTAAGCACTGAGTTTTGCATCCCATACATTTTAATATGTGTGGTTTTTCATTTATCACTACATACTTTCTAATTTCTCCTGTGATTTCTTCTTTAATTCATTGGTTATTTAAGAGTCTGTTGTTTAAAACATTTGCACATATTTGTGAGTTTACCGAATTCCTTCTGTTTTTGATCTCTAATTTCATTCCATGTGATCAGAAAACATATATTGTATGACTTCAATACTGTTAATTTTTTAAGACTTGTTTTATGGCCTAACACATGGTATATCCAGATTCCTGCAAGTCTTTGGTTAATTTCCAGAGTTCTGAAAAACACTGACTCCGATACTTCTGCCTGTATTCTCACGTTTTTCAGGAGGAGAAGATTTTTGGAGATTCTTAATCCTCCATTTGTGGTGATGTCATCACCCATGAATTTTAAAAGAGAAAAGTATATTTATGTTTTAAATGATCACTTCAGTGCTATGTGAATGCGGGTGATAGGGCTTATCAAACTCTCCCTGCCACCTACTTTATTTGAATAAGTTTGATCACCTTATCTTAAAAACTCAAGAAATGTTTATTTAAAAAAACAGAGTTTGTGCCTCTCTTTTCAGTTTACAGATACTGGATATTAGAATAAATGAAAAGATTACCATTAAATCACAGTACCTCTTTGTATAGTTAATAGCCTTTTTTCAATTAATGTTAATTATCGTGATACAATATAAACCTCTCTGTTAGCCTAGGACAGCAGTACTCAACCCTGGCTATGTATTAGAAAAACTAAGTCACTGTGCACTTCCTATTTCTTGTATAGCACTTAAGACAATCAATAATTATCTTAGTTAATGTCACCCTTCTTACACATACTCTGCTATGGGTCAGATACTCTGACCCATATATAATTGTGAATAAAAATATTGTTTCTGCAACTGTCTTTGTACATTATATACTACAGTATCTGTAATATGCTTATATTACAGTATCTGTATCTTGTATTACAGATCTGTAATATATAATATACAGAAAAAGTTGCAGAAACAATATTTTTATTCACAATTATATTCTCAGCATCAGCCAGGATATCTGACCCATAGCAGTGCCTCATTAGATGTCTGCCAAGGGAATCAATGCATTAATTTGAGAATAAGTGGAGGGATAAATTGTCCACTTAATAAAATTACTTAAGATAATGATTATTGCCTCATTTTAAAAAATAATAACCTATTTATGTGTTTATTCATAATATAAATTTCTCACTTTTCTCTCTAGCAAATAAATTCAAATTTTGAACATTATTAATTTTTTAATAATTTTTACCTCTGCTATTAAAATTAAAAATCAGCACTTAGACAATTGAGCATTCAATAGGAACGTTCACTCTACTGTGGATTTTCTAAAAGAGGATGAACCTTAAGCAACATTCATAGAAGCAGAGTATTCAGATGAAAGGACCTATTAGTCTAGAACATCCTCTCTAGTCAGTCGTCATCTGCAGTGTTGTTTGCAGTTCACTCTTAGACTCATTTATTCACTGTGGCTGTTTCCATCTTCTCTGAGGAAAATCAGTACATTACTTATTAATTTGGGCAATAACATTTGGAGAAAAAGCGTGTGTGCTGAGATTGGTAACTATGATGATAAAAGAGCTAGACAACTTGTTATATGAGGAAAGATTTAATTAAGCAAAATGTTTAGCTGGAACAGAAATGTCATATGGGAAGAACTATTCACAAATATTTGAAGAATTGTCATGTGAAAGAAAATAAAATGTATCCCATGTGCCTCCAGGGTATAGAGCTTAGACAAATATGTGGAAATTATAGTAAAGCAGACTTTGACAGCATAAAAATAAAACTTTCTAACACTTTTAAATTCCTGAGATTGGTATCATCTGCTGTATAAAGACAATCTCTAAAAATAATCAAGCAGAAATTGAATATCATACAAAATTTTTTTGCTTCAGATGGGGTCATTACACTTGAAGATTTTAATATCACATAATTTTAAAATTCTATGAATTGTGAAACTCTTTCTCATGAATCACTTTGAAAATAAAATTGGGTATTGATTTTTCCATGCTGTAATTTTGAACATAAAACATATTTCCTATTATGAAAAGTTGCTTTAAAATTGTACACATAAATTATTATAACATACGAATGCAAAATATGCTTAAATGTATTTATTGTAAGTTTGGTTTCCTTACAGAGTGAAGAGAAAGTATATTAATAACTTAAAAATTTATATTTTGAATGCTTAAATCTGTTTTTGCATGCAAAACACACTTATTTCTTATACATATTAAAACTTTTAATAATGTAATCATATATAAGAAGCCAGATTCTAAAAACAATGCTTACTACATTGCACCTCTCAGAAAACCTACCAGTGATGTAAATCCACGTGAGTAAATTATTGACAAAACATGATGATGCTAGAGAAATGGCGATGGAACAACTTCAGAATGATATCTTTATGGCCTCACACATGTAGTTGCTACTGTGCTGCAACTCATACAGAAGCTGAAGGGACTCAGGCAAGGGAGAAATGTCCTTAACCATAGATGGTTCTTCTTACAATAATTTGTGTTTGACATTTATGTAAATAAATTTTTCATAATATATTAAAACTACACTTAGAACATGGATGCACAGTAAAACTAAGCTTTGAAACATAATAAAAGCAAAGAAAAAAAATACCTCAGGTGAACTAAGTTGCTTTGCATCTACAGAAAGTAGCAGAAGAAGGGCCTCTCTGTTATCAGCCCATGGAGCAGCTCTCGTGTGTACAGCGTCTGCACACAAACACAGACTTGACAGAACATCTTAAAATCTATTTGTGTAAGGTCCCGAAACTCATGAAAACAATACTATTTCAGTCTGTTTGTTCCGTCAATAACCCTATCAACGTAAGGCAGTTTAACCTTTAAGTACCCAGCAAGTGTACCCATTAAGGGCAGAGGACACTTGCTCAAACATCATGCACACCACAAAAGAGCATCAGAAACCGTATTTACATAATAAAAAGTGATTGAGTTATTTTTTAACACATAAAACAACAACATCATGAGTCAAGTCATGGCTAGAATGCATATCCAAATGGCCTTTCTCAGCTATCAAAATTAAGACCGTAATTCATACCTATGCTGAAGAAGAGAATTTGGGTAAAGGAAGAGAAAGTAGAGTCCAAAAGGGCCCTGCTCTTGGTTAAAAGGGAGATAAATTGGGGTTATTTATTGCTTTATTGAGGAAAGAAAAACTTGAATAAAAGAGAGGATTCAGGTCTTAAAAATGAGAGGTAGCCGAGGTTAACTTGCACATGGTAAGAAACAGAATGGACCAGTATTCACAAATGAAACAAAACAAAGGAAATCTCCCAACTCTGAGTAAATTTTGACCTTGAGCCTCTCGGTTAAGCTCTCTGAGCTGTGGTTTCATCATTTACAAATATGTGTAATAAATCTGTCAATGTATCTCATTGAATTGCCAATAATGAAAATATCACTGCAGGGCATGGTGGCTCATGCCTGTAATTCCAGCATTTTGGAAGGCCAAGACAGGTGGATCATGAGGTCAAGAGATTGAGACGATCGTGGCCAACATGGTGAAATCCTGTCTCTACTAAAAACACAAAAATTAGCTGGGCATGGTAGTGCGCACCTATAGTCCCAGCTACTGGGAGGCTGAGGCAGAAGAATCGCTTGAACCCGGGAGGCGGAGGTTGCAGTGAGCAGAGATTGTGCCATTGCACTCCAGCCTGGCTACAGAGTGAGACTCCATCAAGAAGAGAAGAGAAGAGAAGAGAAGAGAAGAGAAGAGAAGAGAAGAGAAGAGAAGAGAAGAGAAGAGGAGAAGAGAAGAGAGGAGAAGAGAGAAAAGAGAAAAAAAGAAAAGAGAAAAGAAAAGAAAGAAAAGAAAAGGAAAAGAAAAGAGAAGGAAAGAAAGAAAGGGAAGGAAAGGAAGGAAGGGAAGGAATGGAGGGAGGGAAGGAGGGAAGGAGGGAAGGAAGGAATCACTATTCTCCAATGCTGTACAAAGTATGGAGAAATAGAAAGCACAATTTGCTGGTGGAGGTAAACTTGCTACAACATTTTTAGTATCTTTTAAAAGCAATGATGTTTATGTCTATCAATGCAAAAATATAACTGTACTGAATCTCTCTTATGGAAATGCACTTATAGATGAATCTACTAAGGTATATATGTACTATATATATACAAATACATATACACATATAAAACACATACATAAAATTATTTGCTGTTCCACATATATGTGCATGCATATGTATTATACATACACAATGAGACAGATGGGAATTTTTTACATATATAATCATATATTATACTACATATACAATATTATATTTGTTAATATATATCATATGTACATATGAAGATTTTTATTCACATTTTATAGAGAAGGCAATATGTACAGAAAAAAGCAGCAGAATACTGTGTCAGAATTTATCCTATTTTGTTATTAATAAAAGGTAGGTGGTGCATGGTTGCTCACGCCTGTAATCCCAGCACTTTGGGAGAGTGAGGCAGGCAGATTGCCTGAGCTCAGGAGTTTGAGACCATCCTGGGCAACATGGTGAAACCCTGTCTCTACTAAAATACTAAAAATTACCTGGGCATGGTGGCCCACACCTGTAGTCCCAGCTACTCGGGAGGCTGAGGCATGAGAATCTCTTGAGCCCCAGAGACAGAGGTTGCAGTGAGCCGAGATCGCACCACTGCAATTCAACCTGGGCTACATATTGAGACTCCATCTCAAAAAAAAAAAAAAAAAATTATTAAATAATTTATAATATATATATATGTGCATAGCAGCACATGTATGTCTGGGTGTGTGCATGTGTATATAAATATATATGCAGAGGGCTACACATCAAAGGGTTACTACCAGAGAAGCAGGACTGAAAGAAAGAATGGAAGGCCTCCCAAAAGCCATTCCTCACTCGCCCACCCTCCATTTCCCTTCCTTCCAATGTACCAGCTGCAAAATCAAAAGTAACTTACCAAGCCTGGCCTGCAGTTGGCTATGTCCATGTAATCAAGTTCTAGTCAATGAGGCAAAGGGAAAGTCAGCTAGAGGAATTCCGAGAAATCTTTTGGCTTCAGGATAAAAGAGACAGAAACAGCTGGCTCTGCTTTTCCTCCTCCTTTTCTGCCCTACACTGAAATATGATTCTTGGAACTTCAGCAATTACATCGTAGCCATAAAAAATGCCTAAGGAAACACCTCTGCACTAGAGCTATGATCAAGGCTGCCCACTGCTTACCAGAAGGCTTCTGGGTATAGGAGGAAAATAAATTCCTATTGGTCACTATTAGTAGGAGTCTTAGTTCGTTCTGTGCTACTCTAACAGAACACCTGAGATTGGGTAATTCTTAAAGAACAGAAATTTATTGTCTCACTCTTCGGGAAGCTAGAAAGCCAAGATCAAGCTCCCAGCATCTGGTGTGGGTCTCCTCACTGCATCCTCACATAACAGAAGGTATGAGGGCAAGGAAAAGATGAACGCTGTGTCCTCACATGTTAGAGAAGCAAAAGAGAGGGCAAACCTACTCCTACCAGCCATCTTCCTAGCACTATTCATACATTCATGAGAGCACAGCCCTCATGACTTAAACACCTCCCCAAACACCCCACTTTCCAACACGGTTGCATTGGGGCTTAAGTTTTCAACACATGAATTTTGGAAAGAAACACATTCAAATCTTTGCAGTAGGCTTTTGTATTATTGACATTTCCAAGCATGCCTAATGATTTAAAAAGGGACATTTTTCTTCATTGCTTAAGTTGCTAAAATAAACATGTATTATTATTGTAATTTTAAAAAATGATTTTTAAGGAGAAAAATAAAGATAAAAGAAAATAGCGGCAATTAGAACAAAAAAGAAACTTTTAGAAAGATGTAGTTATCTTGTGTCATTGCACTCTAAAAATTGTACTTATTTTAACAAAAAACATATTCACTCACTAGTTTGTGTGCCCTTTGTTAAGTAACCCTGAGAAGCGTTTAAGATACACTTTCCTTATCCCACAATCAAGCTTTGAGTCCTTTGCTAAATCACCAAAAGAGATACCAAGGTTAGTATTACTAAAAAATAGGTATTTATTGTCAAGCGCATATGAAAATGCTCTACTGTAATTGTTCTTTCATCTGCACTGGAAGTCTTTTAAAAATGTAAATATAAGAGCTATTCAATAAACTTCATCTATACAGAATTAGAAAACTTCTTTCTCCAAACCCAATGGAACATACCGTACAGAAAAAAATTGTTTTTCTGGTTTGAATTTGCAGCAATGGCAAATCAAATACTAGCTTATCACAATAATGGCTTAAAATGTAAAGACAAGTAACCAGTCAGGATAACATTTCAGTGCCTGTGTAACAAATTAAAAATAGAATATTCCAAGAAAATATAGCATTATAAAGAAGACAAGGGTGGGAAGGTCTGGGAGGGAGAAGGGAATGGGTTATATAGGGAAAGCGTAAATACAGGCAACACCTAAACCAAAGAATGGCAGAGATAAGGCAACAAAGAAGTTTTGATGCTGTTTGCAAAGATGCTCAGGGTATGTGGCAAAGTGCAAAATAAATAGCACACGTATCAAGTCTGTTTTGTGTTGATATTAGCAAGGAAACTACTTTTATTAGTAAGGAGAACTATATGCCTATCATGTTTTATATGTGTCTTACTTGTTGTGTATAATAACTATATTAGCTTAGGATTGGGATGATTTTCCTCCCTCCTATACAGGGTTTTTCAATTTCATTTCCCTCTTTTTTTTTTTTTCTTGTTATTGTTGTTGAGATGGAATCTCGCTCTGTCGCCCAGGCTGGAATGTAGCGATGCAATCTTGGCTCACTGCAACCTTCACCTCCTGGGTTCAAGTGATTCTCATGCCTCAGCCTCCCAAGTAGCTGGGACTACAGGCATACACAACCACGCCCAGCTAATTTATTTATTTATTTTTTATTTTTGTATTTTTAGTAGGGACGGGGTTTCACCATATTGGCCGGACTGGTCATGAACTCCTGACCTCAAGTGATCCATAGGCCTTGGTCTCCCAAAGTGCTGGGATTACAGGTGTGAGCCACTGCTCACGGCCTTAACAATGCTTTTAACATAAATTTCACTGTAAATTACTTAGTGAGCAGCCCTATCAGCAAAAATTATGAAAGATTAGGGGTAAAAAAGATACTGTGTGCCTTGTCTAGCATACTTGATGCTATAGGGACCCACTCCTTTAATTGCCTTTGAGCTGCTTAACAAACCTGTAATTTGTAGAAAACTATTAATTATGCAAACTTGCCCTTATAATGCAAATAAATTTTGTCCGACAAAATGCTGTTCGTTATCACTCTGTGGATATTGAACAGGGTTGCATCTATTTGTAAATTCATTTTAGCTTTTTTTTCTCCAAGTATATGAGTGAATTGAATTGTCATTTGAACTTATTGCAACATCTTGTTACTTCCATCATTAATTAATTAATTTAAACATAATATCTGATGTGTGATTATTAAAAATAAATTCCTTAGAGTAGTGAAAAAACAGATGAATGAATAACAAATGTAAACTTTTTTGAGTCAGAGAATGCCTGCTGCATAATTAGTCAGCTGCAGACTTTGGATTTTGAGAATGTCTCTTGCCTTTGAAATTCTGTGCAACTTCAGCTGTTAACAATCTCAGTGGTTTTTCTCCTTTAATTCAAATATTCATTTTTAAAGAGAAAGACGAGTCCCTTTACTTTGTTTCTATAAGTTTATGTGAAAGGCTTCCTTGCTATTAACATTGCTAGATATCAGTGCCGGAATTTGCTTTACCTCGTTAGATATTTAGTCTCGTTGCTGACATTCACTTCTCTCTGCTTTCACAACTACCAGGCTATCCAGCCTAAGCTGATAGAACTAACCAACGTGGCAGGGGCCAAGGTGGCCTTAACATCCCCCTCAGCTTGACTAAACTTTAAGGAGGTTTCTTCCTGACTATAGGCCCCTGACCTCCTTATTATTGCAGCAGTTACTTTAGAAAACTTGCCATTGCAAATCCTTTCTCTGCCCCTTGGAGATGAAAATCTTCCCCTGGCCTCTTCACAGTGTTGAAATTCAGGAATGTCTTGCACAAGGACCTGAGAGCCACCTCTTTAAAATGCAATCATCAAGAATGATAGTTCCACCATCTTCAGCCTCTGTAGAGAGAAGTCTAACCTCAATAATTAGCACCAGTTAGCAAACACAGATGGCCTAGTAACATTGACCAGCCTCTCACCTAAGATTTCCATAATACTTTTCCTCTAGCTCACCCAACACTTAAAAACCCTCTTGTCTTTTGCTACAAAAGAGTTGAGTTCAATTGCTCTCCCCTATTGCAATAGTCGCCCCGTCCAAATAAATAAATAAATAAGTGTTCCTTTTCTTCTTAACTCGGCCTGGTGCACTTTCCCTTTGACAGTAGATGTTGGAGTGTTGATTGCCGCCTTTCACTTAACGGTGAATAAGCAAATGCTCTAGCACTCCAAGTGTTCTCTCTTATCTGCTATGAGCTGTCTCAAATCTTTTCTCTCTCCGCCAGCTGTCTTTATTCTCTCTCTCCCTTATTCCCTCTCCCTCTTTCAGTCTCTGTCTCTCTCTTTTCCCCTTCTCTCTTTTTCTCATTAGAAATTTGTTTTCTTTTGCTGGATTTAAATTCTCTCTATTTGAAGAGTAATTCTTCACCATCTCCACCCTCTCAAATGTCCTTAATTATAGCTTACTTATAGGTTTTGCATACAATATATTGTCCTTTTATTATATTTTGTAAAAATCTAAAATATTTGCAGACACTACTCCTTAAAATTAAGCTGCTTTTAAAATAGGGGCACAACAAAGACACTAAACCAGCATTTTTTTTAGCTCCTACCCAGATGCTCTAAAATTCCTCACCAGAGATCTAGCACATCCCAGAGAGCGCATCATATGGGCTTTTCTCACAACCTTTTCTCTATCTCTTAAGCCATGTAGTAAAATCAGCAGGGCTGACCTTAGCATTGTCGGCAGAAGCGCAAGAGAGCTTGTATTCAAGCTTAGGGCCAATACTATGTTAAGAATGACAACTTACTAATATACCTTATATCAAAACAAAACATTTTAAAGAATAAATCAGAAAATAAAACAATTCCATTTACAGATTTAAGCCATAAAATCAGTGTCAAGAATAACATCAAATACTGCTTTTTTTCTTACTAGATGCTTTGAGTTTATAAAAGCCAACCAAACATTGGTTCAAGGAATTGTTTTAGGTTTGATTCCATAAACAATCACCTAGAGACTTTGTTAAAAGTGTAGGTCTTGGGGACTTATTGCCCCTGGATACTGACCTGAATAGGAATCCCTGGCAAGTCAGCTGAGAATCTGCACCCTTTACATGCACCCAAGATGATGATTAGGCTCACAGGTATTTGAAAACCGCAGCCTTGGGCCACTACATACTGGGACAACAGTCTGGTCTAACTTAAGACCCAAATATGTGAGACAGAGCATAACAGGCTGTGTTGAAACACCAGGTGCATTCTAAAAGAATGCTTTATTTTTGGTTCCACAACTAAAATATTGAAGCAGGGGCTCTTTTTTATTCTAACGCACCAAGAAAATACTAATTAAAAAAATCAAAGAAACAAAACAGAAAAGAATGGAAAAATATACGTCAATTTTTGATAAATATGGCCTCTCAAATTTGTGAACAAAGAATGGTATTTAAAATGCTATTGACAACTTGATACACATAAGGAATAAATAAAATTGCTATTTCTACCACAGCCTTATATTAGAATAATTTCCAGACTTATTAAATATTTCAAGGCTGAAGACAAAACTATAAAAGTGTTAGTGATAACTCTAGGCTAATGTTTAAATGACATAGAGTAGGAAAACATAACCAGGGAAAGACATTATAAAGAAAGACATTGCAGGCCGGGCACGGTGACTCAGGCCTATAATCCCAGCACTTTGGGAGGCTGAGGCGGGCAGATCACCTGAAGTCAGGAGTTCAAGACCAGGCTGGCCAACATGGTGAAACCCCCATCTCTACTAAAACTACAAAAATATTAACCAGGTGTGGTGTTGGGTGCCTCGCCTATAATCCCAGCTACTCAGGAGGCTGAGGGAGGAGAATTGCTTGAGCCTGGGAGGTGGAAGTTGCAGTGAGCTGAGATTGTGCCATTGCACTCCAGCCTGGGTGACCAGAGTAAGACTCTGTCTCAACAAACAAACAGAAAAAGACATCATAGAAAAATTTTTGACCACACATGCACATTTTGTATGACTGAAATGTAGCAATAATCAAATAAATACATAAGAAACAGCAAACACACTATAAATATTTTTTTAAAAACTACAAATTGAGAAAAACAATTTCTTGCAATACATTGTTAACTTTCTTGCTAGCTATCACCATTTTAAGATGTTTGTGTTTTTAAGGCCAGGAAGAACAACTGAGGCAGTATTTTTCTACTCCTGCCAACCATCCAAGAACCCAAATCACAAAAGGGACAAACTTAGTTCTAGAGTTTTCTCCCATGCAGCTATGTCCTCCAAGTCAAACAGGTGAGGCAGCTTGGATACACAAAGCATTTAATTTTTATATGGATTAAGCAAGACCTCGAGAAAGGTAAAAGAAACTCCAAAATATATAGCTTAGTATAGTACCTTTTATTTTCAACCTCAACTGTTTCCCACCATAAAACCCCGTAAATCACCTTCTCACGGTAGAGCTATGTACATGTATTTAATGTTTACTTCATTTCCGTGTTATTACCAACACCATGAGGATGAGACCTAATGGCCAGAACAGCAAGATTGGAGGCTTCACAATATAATCCTGTGGAACCTTGTTTCCACTTAACTGAAATCCTGTTATGTCCTTTGCTTATCTGCAAACTTAGTTGGGTCTTAATCTTTATCTCTTTTCTGTCAGCCAATTATTCTTCCTCCTTATCTTTCTGACCAGGAAAATTTCAGCACAAACCTTAAACCCCCCAAGTATTCACGTCAGTGGGATCTCTGCCAAACTATTCACAAGACATTTTCAAATTCAATTGTAATTTATGATACAATAGTCCCTAAGTTTTGACCACATATGATACTAGTTCTTTTATGATAACTATTTTAATTTATTTTACTACATCCTGCCAATCCAAGTGTTAATATCATTGATAAAAAAGGGTTCTTACTATAAAAAAGTACAAATAATACTATGTAAAATTGAGTTCAGGAAATAAATGTGTAGTTCACAAAAAAAGAATGATCATATTTAATGAAGATATAATTTTCATCTCCTTATTAACCAAGAAAATAAAAACTATGATGAAGTGTTTTTCACTATTAAGTTAGCATTAATTTACACAAAGTTCTTAATTTTTGTAACTAAAAAAAAAATCCCTTTTCAAAAGCATGTATATGACTGCCCTATAAATAAAACAAAAATCAACTGTTAGATCTGATAGGGGAGTTTTGGTTCAGAGCCCACCTCCCTCATCTCAGTGTCCTGAAAACCTCCATCTTAGTCCTAACAAGGTCCTTTCAGGGGAGCTCTCCTGAGGTAATCTGTACAAAAGTTATCGTACAAAAGTATGGAGTTACAAAACGTCATGCTCTGGAAAGCCTTAGGAATGGGCACTCCTGCACATCATTAATGATACATAAATATTATGCTTTTTCGGACAGGCATTTGAAAAACCATGTTGTCTTTTATTTAGGGCTGTTATAGACTATCTGTGTTCCCCCAAGATTCAAATGTTGATGCCCTGAACCCCAATGTGATGGTATTTGAAGGTGGGGCCTTTGGAAGGTAATTGGGTTCATGAGGGTAGGGTACCCATAACTGCGTTAGTGTCCTTCTAAGAAGAGGAAGAGAGACTAGAGTTCTCTCTCTCAGTTATGTGAAGAGACAGTGAGAAGGCAGCTGTCTGGAAGCCAGGAAGTTGGCTCTAACCAGGAATCAAATCTGCTGGTGACATGATCTTGAGCTTCTCAGCCTCCAGAACCATAAGATTTAAATGGTTTTTTGTTGTTGTTCAAATAACCTAGTTTACAATATTTTGTTATAGGAGCCCAAGTTGACTAAGACAAGGTCACTACAGTAAAGAAATAACATGAAAATGAGACAAGATAAATGATATGGAATAGTTAACAAAATATTAGTTTATATTAGTAAAAAACTGGAAATATTTTTTTAAAGGCATTTAAAAATAGGGAATAAGTCTTTAGGTTAAACAAAATTATTAAATACTTATGCAATGGAACTTTGTGATAATTAATAATGAAAGTATCTATTTACATAATAACATGAAATTTTATTTACAACATATAACTGAGTGAAAGTTGTTTAAAAGAATATAGGCATGATTCATATTTAAGAGAGAAAAAGGGAAGGAAGAAATGAAAAAAGGAAGAGAGGGAAGAAGCCAAAAATTCTACCAAAAAATCAAATTATTTTAAAATTATCTTTAAGAAGCAATTGCACAGATTCCATATTAGTTGATCATTTTTCCAAACTTTTACATATCTGGATTTCCTACATTTTTCTTTCTTTCTTTCACAGGAACAAAAAGAATAAAATATTAAATAAAATCTAATAAACAACAAATTAAGGGAAAATGCAATACATACGATAATCAGTTTGTCTCTTTTCTTATATAAAAGACATACAATCGTTTTTAAAAGACACACTGAAAGAGACATAGCATGTGAACATAAATATCAAACGAAATAGAAATGAGTAACACGAATATGAAAATCATTAACCTTGTAATAGTAAAAGGGAAATCAAAATTAACATAATAAAGTAGCATTTTTCGTAAGAGTAATAGCTCACATTTTTTGCAGTTGTCTTTGTGTCAGGTCCTGTTCTATATGTTTTACATAAACGACCTCATTACTCCTTGTAACTACTAAATGCATAGGTCTTATATTCACCATCCCCATTTTGCAGACAAGGAAACAGGAAATGAGGGAGATGATGGACTGTCCAAAAGTATGGAGGTTGCAGGGCTGAGATTTAAATGCAGCAGTGCCCAGCGCCGGGGCCCACGGCTCTCAGCATCACAGGGCAAGCTCTATCATACCAAACTTCCAGAAAATACCATTGAGCATACCCAGCGTCGGTCAGGGTTCCAGGAAAGGGAGAACTGTCAAAACACTCCTGGATTTAGTAGAAGGAATTAACATTCTTCTGGAGGTCAATTTAGTCTTAAGTACTAAGAACATTAAGAAGTGCCCATAAAATCAAAATTCCCAAGTCCTAGAAGTATTCTCAAGAAATAAACACAGATCTACAACAAATTTTATGTAAAAAGTTTCTTTCTGCAGTATTACTTAAAACAGAAAAAAATAGGAAGAGTGTGAATATTTACACAGTAGATGAATGAGTAAATAAAAGATGAAGCAGTTTATGATTATTCAAAACATACTCTCGCTGTTGGTCAAAGAGGACAAACTTGTAGTTTTACAATGAATAAGTTCTGATGACCTAATGCACAGTATAGTGAATATACCTAATAATAATGTATTTTATGCTTAAACAAAAAGAGAATATAAATCTTTGCAGAAGAAAACATGAAATCCCTTGAAATCTTACAATTCATGTATGAAAGATCCATGATTGAAGTTTTCCCAAACCGGTAACAATTCTGTCAATTTATTTGACTTTACAAATAATAAGTTGTGAAATTATCAAAACTATATCTCTCTATACATATATATAAATTTCTGATCCACCAAAAAGAAAAAAATGCTCTCAAGTGTAAGGAAGTGCTAGTAGTAAATGGCAATGAGAAAAGTTCAAATTAAAAATCTATATGTTTAATATAACTCCATATTTGCTTTTAAAATACTGTGCATATACTTATTTGTGTATAGTCTCATTTTATATATTTAATATATATAATATTAAATGTATACCTTTAATAGGTAAACATACATTTTTAGTTTCATATTTTATGTATTATATTAATGAACAGGTGTAAATATACTTGTGATTGACAAGATAATATATAAAGAAAAAAAGAGAAGTTTGATGGGGCATTGAAATTACGAATTTTTAAAATTACTTTTCTGTATGCTCAAAACTTTCCGTAACAAGTATATGCTTCTTCTGTAATGGAAACTGTGAAGAGGAGCTGGAAACCAAGAGGACAGAATGGAAAGGCACCTTTCTCTCAGTACCTCCAAGCCTCCAACCGCCTCACATCATCCACCGACCAGCCTGACCGTCAGGCCAAAAGGGGATCTACAAGGTGGGCCAGTGACAAATGACAAGCCATACCATGCAACACTAGCGTCTTGCCTCCTACATCAGCAAAGCAGCAAAATATCACTGCTACTTCCTTCTAAATTGCATACAAAAGATGAAGAACAAGGGTGCCCATATTAACCCAGGACTATGAGACGGAATTTTGGAAAACATAGTTTTAGCTTAGCTAAGTTAACACAAGACAAATCCACTACATGGACCAATGTTTTCTCCTTAACTCCATGGACTCTTCCCTGCAAAAAAGAGCATCAAAGGACCTGTGAGTGAGAAATTGGAAGCACCACCTCAAATTGTAAAAGTCCTTCCCTTGACATGTAAAATTAAAGTCCCTGCTAACTCCTGAAACTGTGGTTTTCTTAATCAACTTCATTTCCCCTACTCTCAAGTGTAGCAAAAATTCTTCCCCTGACGCATGTAAAATAAAAAGTGCACTCTGCTTTACTTCTGAAAATTTAGTTAAGAAAATCAAAGTCTATTTCCCTTACTTTAAGCAGTAAAAGAGACTTAAAATTTTTACTTGACAGAGGGAGAATATTTATCATATATGAAGCTCAATTACTACTTTGCAACTTTTTCCACAGATCTTCTGTTGAGGGGTGGGGGGAAGGAGGGAAGGAGGGAGGGAGGGAGGGAGGGAGGAAGGAAGGAGAGAAAGAAAAAAAGAGAAACAACATTAATTAGTGATTAACATTTATTGTTGAACTATAGGGTATGAGTTATGGTGTCCAGCATAAGGCATTTTATGGCTACTTGGTGTCAGTTAGTCTAGAATCCATAGAGCAAGTGGCTTCAAGAGGCAATTATTTAGCTCCAGGCCAGAGTGAGATGTGACAGCTGTCACATTTTAAGTGCCTCTCTGATCCTGATAATTCAAAGGAACTTGCATTTCTCAGACAAACTGTTTCTTTTCTTTCTTGATTGCTTCTGGAATCTGGAGTACTTTTATGAAGTACATCATGATAATGTTATTTCTATAAATCAATGAGAATTCCTACCAAACAGACAATTTAAAAAATAATGTTTGTGGTCACCAACACAGAAGTGTCAAATTAAGGAAAAGCATTTTTAAATTTAAGCTAAAGTTTCTATCACCCCTTAGACCCTCTCCTAATAGAATGTCTTTTTTTTCTATATTCCTATGTTTATGACATGCTTACTAATTACCCTATATGACAGGCTTATAAATTTCACTCTCAGCTCTGTGAGCAGGTTAATGGATCAATGCCATTAGCCAGAAGGAAAATGAGCAAAAGAGCAAATGTGCATGACCTTACAGAGAAAACCGCTTTATTTCTCATTTTGAGGTAATTGGTCTTGGTTGCTGTATTTTATTACGTAAATGCATTTGAAAATAAAGGACATCATTCTTTATAGAGATTGGATTAGGATTATTCTGGGAAGCCTTTGGTGATGAAAAAGTTTGAGGTTTTATATGTACTTAAACTAAACCTGCTAGATTGTTTCATCTTCCTCAAAGCCCATTGCTGCACCCCAAAAGCATTTCCTTCACCAATGCCAAGCCTGAGTTGTGCAAATCTCTGAAGGTTCTGATTTTAATCTTAAAGAGTTGTCATATAATCCCTAGCACAGCAATGGTTTTCATAGGGACATTGTGACTGGTGTCTTGTTCTGTGCCATTTTTCCTGATTCAAATGCGCACATATTGAGCTTAGACAAAGATCAAATACAAGCAATGAGAGGCTCAACAGATGCTCAGTTTACTCCCTAGTATCAATGGCACTACATTTCTCACCCCAATAGCCCCAAATTCTGAAACTCACAATCTACGCATACTTGGATATTTCAGAGAAAGCACCAGTATGATGTGTATTTATGGGAGTGAGAAAATTCAAGACATTTCCTTGTAGAACAACCAGGTGGAACTTGAAGTTTAACCCAGCTTCAACTGATACACAATTTAAAAAACAAACAAACAAAAACAAAACAAAACAAACTATAACCCTTCCTAAAAGAGGAAACATGGCTTTGGTCAGATGTGCTTACCTAGCTTATGGCCCCTGCGCCCTGTCTCTCTTGCTGACACAGGACTCCCTGGACACTGAGAAATAGAAGTTGCTTTTGACCAGGCTTTTGGAGCAAGTGGCCCAGGTTCTTTCCTACTCTGGGTCCCAATAAAATCTAGGTACCTCTGTGTACCTACTAAATAGGATGGAGCAGAATGTCTGCATGCCAAATGTGTTGCAACAAAAACACATAGAGGTCTACGCTCTGTGCTTCTTTTTTAGTTTTGAGTGGCATGAGCTGCAATAATCTGCCCTTATGTGGGAAAGAAAGACCCAACATGCCCCACACCCACTGAATATTTACAAACTTCACTCATGTGTCAGAATTCTACATTGTCATTGGATTTATTTTCTACCTTCTAGAGGGCATGGATTAAGACCTCCAACATACATGCTATTTCTTGCCTATAGAGTCTGATTAGCTTAGTAGGATGTTATTAACATAATGGACTCATAAGATGTTCTCCAGGATATCCAGATTGTCCAGGTTCCATTGGACTATGAGAGAAGGAAGGAGAGTTAACATCATCCTGGGGCAAGGTGAAATGTATATTGCTAAAGGTTTCCATCTGCATCAACCAAGATCCCCATCTCAAGTTTCAGGGCCATCACCTTATAGGAGCTTGGCTGGGGCTGAGATTTCAACTTCTCTGTAGTTCCTTTACTGTCACAATTAGACTCTGACCATTTTCTCTGCTGTCTACTCAGAAATGGCTGCAAGATATTGGGATTGTTTTAGATGTAATCAAGAAGATACCCTGGATTTCTCTATTTGCCGTAGACTGTTGATTAATCACCCTAGGACTGTAGTTATCTTTCTTTTTTTTGCAACTCCCTCCGGTCCCCATTCTCTGCCTCACCTCTCAATACTGGGATACAGGCCCCCACCACCCCGACTAATTTGGTTTCACCGTGGTCTTGATCTCCTGACCTCGTGATCCGCCCGCCTCGGCCTCCCAAAGTGCTGGGATTACAAGCGTGAGCCACCGCGCCCGGCCAGTTATCTTTCTATAATGAAGAGTCAACAATGTTCATCAACCATCACCTGAATCTGTAATCTTTAAGCTGCCATTTCTCTCATACTTCTCCAGTGCTGGAGACATTGCAGCAGCTGGCACAAACACACTCTCTCTTAGGTCCTCATCTGAGTTCACCCCTGGTTCGCCTTTTAACATCCTCACTTACTGTAGCAATTCGTGGATGATCAATATGTTACCATCAGTGCTAGGCTTCTCCTTGCCCCTTTACTGGAAAGTAATCCATTGACACTTTCCTTTTTTTTGAGTCTTCCATCTCTGACTCCAAGTTTCTTTGACTCAGTTCTTGGAAATAAACACTGAGATGGAGAATTCCTTGGAGAAGGTTTACTGGAAGACGATTTTTGTGAGACGTATCAATAAGGAAGTAAGAAACGTAGTACTGGGAAGTAGGAGAAGCCAACTTTCAAGTGTTTTATGAGATAATCCTGCAGTAGACACTGGGGCTGGGTTGACATTTCAGAGGTTTCCCAAATTAATCAAAGGGACAGGTCTTTTACCCCCATATGAACTAGTCATTGGTCACAGGTTACCCAAGAGGAGGCATATTTTAGGGGAGGCAGTGATCGATGACTGAGGGTAACGCCTAGTGAGGGGTTCAGTGCCGACTGGTCCACAGCAGATGAGGATGAACGTATCAGCCCAGAAGATGTGGTCTGGAAAGGGCACCTAGTAACCACTGCTCTTTAATAAAGGCTATGGGTAAATGGAATATTGAGCAAGATTTCAAGAATAGAGAAGAAGACTTTGAGTTATGCTTAGACTATGCTGCTAAAATGTAACAGGATAGGCCTTAGAGGTGGCAGACTAACAAGGATTCACAGAAACTTGTGCAAGTCTTGAAATTAAGAATTATATATAGTCACAAATCAGTGGATCTCTTTGTCTCTACAGACATGACTAGCGTTGCTGGAACAGGCATTTGTTTTTATGAGACATTGCCAAGATTCTGAAGTCAAATGTCTGATCATACATTAACAGGAAAGAGAAAAGACCTCTTTGTGTGTATTGAGATATTTAGACACTCTTGTGAGCTGTAAAACACAGCACATGTCATACAGTTCAGAAAAATCAGACCCAGGGGTGGCAGAAATTTCTAGTGGGTTGATTTAGAGGGAAACCTTGCAGAGGCAACTTTGACTTCACAGAGACCAGAGGGACTCACTGACTTCATGCTTTAGTGAAACAAATTTGGGAGGATGAATAGAAGGGGGTCACACTGACTGCCTTAGAGAATAAAGCCAAACAGAGGAGTCGGATCCAGAGTCTTCTGTTGAAAATTGGAAGCTAGAATGTCAGCTGGATTCAGCTCCCTCTATGTGGCTTTCTGGGAAGCAGGAATATGCAGGTCTCTCATCTCTCATCAGGCAGCTTTCCAGAACAAGCTCTTGTAGGAAACTTCATCTATTTGTCATTTAAGATGTGAGCACCCTATTATCTAAAGGAGATATGTAAACTTCTGGGTCCTGGGACCAGGGATGTATGTCAGAAATGGCTGTTTTTGCATTGAATGACTGCACATGTAATCTCCAGAATGTGGGGCAGGAAACTGAGTAAGTCTTACCAGAATGGCTCATTAGTCTTGCCCCAAGCAAGTATATGACTTTGCAGAAGACCAAGTCCCTGAAAAGAGGGACTAAAGAGACAGAGAGACCAGCCAATGACACCTGCTCACCTCATGGGAACATTAGAGACAGAGGAGTGAATCCTGGTTTGGGGGATACAGAACGGAGGTTAACGAACCCAAATTGGAAGTGCTGCCTACTTTCCTAGTTTCTTCTAATGTCAAAGCGATGGAATTGAGAATGTCCAATCATTCTACAATTCTCCCAGACACACAGGAACAGAGTAAGCAGCCCCAGCCTGACAGTGCCAAGGTATGGATGGAGCCTGAGGAGAGAGAGCTTCCTCTGCATCTGGGCCTGCTGCCAAGAGTGCTTGTTGGTCCTCATTTCACCTTCCATCAGAAGAAATTATATTTTACTGTGGATTTTTCCAAATCTTTATTTCTGTCCAATCTTAATCAATCATCTATTTTCTCTTTTCTGGAACTTTTGTTTGACTTACATGAGTCTCTTTATCACCACTCTGCCTTAGAGCCTTGCCATTATTTTAATCTATTATCTATCTTTAGCACATTTTGTAGAAATTTCACTCTAATTCTTTCACATTCACTAATTATCTCTTCAACTCTACTCAGAGTACATCCTGCTTATGCAAAGATTTATTTATATATAAAAATATTTTTTTCTAGGATTACCAGTTGGTGCTTTTCACATCTATCTGCTAGGTCTCCACGTCTGTTTTCTTTTTTATAACCTCAAGGATCCTAACCATTCTTAAAGCCGTGTTTAGATCATTTTGCTAAGATCTTTTTTTTTTTTTTTTTTTGAGGGTAAATTACATCAGGGTGATGGCTCTTGCTTCTTATGTTTGTTTTGTTTTTGTCTCGTTTTGGTTTTGAGACCGAGTCTTGCTCTGCCACCGAGGCTGGAGTGCAGTGGCGCAGCCTCAGCTCACTGCAACTTTGGCCTCCTGGGTTCAAGTGATTCTCCTGCCTCAGCCTCCTGAATAGCCTCCTGAATAGGACTACAGCCATGCGCCACCACACCTGGTTAATTTGTGTATTTTTAGTAGAGACAGGGTTTGGCCATGTTGGCCAGGCTGGTTTTAAACTCCTGATCTCAAGTGATCCACCTTCCTCAACCTCCCAAAGTGCTGGGATTCCAGGCATGAGCCAGCAGCCTGTCTTTTCTTTTCTTTTCTTTTTTTTTTAAATGTACTTTGCAGTCACTTTTTAAATGGGTGTGTGTTTTTTTAAAATAAGTTTTTTTTTTTTTTCTCTCACTCTGCCTGCCTTTATTTTACCTCTCTGTCCTCCCAAAATGCAAGACCCATGGAGCCAGAAACAGTTATTCTACACCAGCATGGAGCTCTCATTAAGAAAGACATTTGGATGTTACAAATCACTTAGCTAAGCCAAAATGGCTTGACATACATCCCAGCCTGAGGAATTTCTGCTTCTCCTTGCTGACTATCTCAGGTAATTAACTTGATATTAACCACAGTCCTAGAAAATAGCACATACCAGGCTTTTTCCAGCTTCTACCCCACACCCTGTCCAAACAGTAATCTAGGCCTTAGTCCCAGCCCTACATTTGACATTTTTACTACCCATTGTCCTAAAAGAACTTAAACTCCATAAGTTTTTTAAATGCAATGCAGCAATCAAAACTAAAGTAATAGGCCAGTTTCACTCCAGCTCTGAAATATGGCAGAAGTTGCCACGATCCACTCAGCTAACTGTTGGCCACCATCCAAAGGGGCCAAAATGCCTATGGAACTGGGCAACGTGGAAGGCCAGGGCTATACCAGGGCACTGGAGTGCTTTTTGTTTTTTGTTTTTTTTACTTTCATTTTTGGTTTGGGGATACATGTGAAGGTTATAGAGGTAGACTCATATCACAGGGTTCGTTGTACATATTTCATCACCCAGGTATTAAACTTAGTACCCAATAGTTATTTGTTCTGCTCTTTCCCATCCTCCCACCCTCCACCCTCAAGTGGACCCAGTCTCTGTTGTTTCTTTCTTTGTTTTCATGAGTTCTCATCATTAGACTTCCACTTACAAATGAGAACATGCATTATTTGGTTTTCTGATCCTGCGTCAGTTTGCTAAGGATTCTTTCATCTCATAAGAAGTAGGTGAATACAAAGAAAAAGGCCAACTGAAGGGGTTCATGTTGCAACCTGAGACATCAGCCTGACACTGTCCTTGTTTAGTGCCAATTTATCTCAGCAGAAAGCAGTGTAATTAGCCAATCATTTTAGGTACACTGTAAGCAGGTAACTTGTCATTTAACACAGCACTCACAACAGTGCAATGGGGCAGACATTGAAGTCATTTTTCAGTCTAGAAAATGGAATAAAAATAAGGTTGCAGTTTGAAAGACAACAACTTACAGTTAGATATAGACTTGGACTTTAAATCTGGGTCTGATTCCAAAGTTCAAGTATTGAAAAACAAGAATGATAAAAAATTTTAATTTCAATATAATAATTTTAAACATACTAAAAATTAGAGAAATCATGTACGAATCCCCCATATACCCAATGGAAAACTTCAACAGTTATTAATACTTGAACTTTTCTTTTATCGATGCCTTTTTATAAAGATAGTTTAAAGAAGTTGTCATATCATTTTAATACTGGGTTTGGTATGCCTCTCTGAAAACTATAGACAACTTCACACATAACCATAATGCCATTATCACAGTTATGGTCTGAACATTTATGGTGTCCTATCCCCAGAAATTTGTATGTTGAAATTCTAACCCACATGATAATGCTATTAGGAAGTGAGGCCTTTGTTCTCTGACCTCATGAATAGGGTTAATGCCCTTATAAAAGAGACCCCAAAGGGACCCTCATTTTATCTACCACGTGAGGTTACAGGAAAAACATGGCCAACTATGAACAAGGAAGAGGGCCCTCACCAGACGCCAAATCTGTGGGTGCCTTGATCTTGGACTTCCCAGCCTCCAGAACTATGACAAATTTCTGTTGTTTATAAGCCACCTCCTTCATCATTTGTTATAGCTGCCTGAAGAGACTAAGACATATGCCTAACAAAATGACAAGTATCTTACCACCTAAATTCCTGGCCATAATTAAATTTACACAATTATTTTTTAAAATATATTTTAACAGCATATCTCTGTTCCCTTCTCTCCTTCTCTGTGCGTATATGTGTCCACATCAAGCAGACCTGCCTACCTTATCAACTATTATTGACTAAGATGTATGAACCTTCTAAGTCCTTATTAAATTTTTGTCCACTGCCCTTTCTAGGCCTGTAAAAATATGTCCTCTTTTTAATATTGGTTTAATATTTCTCTTTCCTTCCCTCTATAAATTTCCCTTTCTTTACATGTCATAGTTATGCCATATGCAAGTGGCTACTATGTTATTTTATGAATATGTCTAATTGAAACATTGATAACTGGTTTATCTTCAATGTGAGTTGTATTCTGTACTATAAACTATACATTTTTGTCTTATATAATGCTTTTTGACCATAAGTCTATGCTGTCATTAAAATGTGGTCTATGTTGTTCTCTTTATTTGCATTTGCTTGATAAATAGTTGCCTGATATGTTTGCCCACCCTTCTATTAATAACCTAGCTAAATCATTTTGTCCAGCAGGGCTCTCATGAACAGCACAGGGTTGAATTTTGCTGTTAGGCAAATTGAGACTTTTTTCTTTTAGTAGACGATTTATACTCAAATTTTTGATATGGCCTATATGTTTGGGGTCTTAATTCTGTGAGATTATTTGTGTTATACTACTGAATATTATGTGGTATCTTATTTTTACTCATTTTTAAGTATTTCTTTAAATAATTAGAGTTTCACAGTTTTTTTCTTCTTTTTTTTTTTTTTTTTTTTTTTGAGATGAAGTCTTGCTCTGTTGCCAGGCTGGAGTGCAGTGGCATGATCTCGGCCTACTACAATCTCCACCTCCCAGGTTCAAGCAATTCTCCTGCCTCAGCCTCCCGAGTAGCTGGGATTACAGGTGTGCGCCACCACACCCAGCTAATTTTTGTATTTTTAGTAGAGATGGGGCTTCACCATGTTGGCCAGGATGGTCTCGATCTCCTGACCTCATGATTCGCCCCCCTTGGTCTCCCAAAGTGCTGGGATTACAGGCATGAGCCACTGTGCCCAGCCTACAGTTTTTCTTTTATCTAGTGATTGCATATGTAATACCCTCAGACACTTCTCTCTCCATTTACTGTCATTTAACTCCCACACTTGGAGTAAGCCAGAAACCATTCTTTCCCTTTTTACCTTAAACTACTTTGCCCTTCAATTTTAGTCTCTTGTATTATATTTGGTGTTCCTCTCTGTAGCACTTGATTGGTCAGCCTTATGACTATCCTAAAGTTTTTTCTATTTTGCTCTTATTCTCCCTTTTATTCTTCCCATTTTAATAGATATACAATCGTTACAAATATCTTTAATTCTAACCCTGATTTTTAACCTTAGTTTTACATTTAAATATATTTAATGATCATGGCAGGGTTCATGCTGAAAGTCTCCAATCATGTTGTCGTGGTCTGAAATTGCTTTACAGTTGGTTCCTTCAATTCTTTGAAACGACATCCCTTAAGTTCACAGATAAGTGATTGTATATATATTTATAGATGAACAATAGTTTGGCTGGATATAATTTATATTTGATCATCTTCTTTCCTTGAATGTTTTAAATATTGGTACTTTTTGCACCTTGCTAACTCCACCCCCCAATTCTGGCATAGAAGTAACTGAGCAAAGTCTGAAAAGCATCTGATTTTCCTTCCCTTGGACATTTTGTCTGGATATCTGAGGGAAGTTTTCCTTTTTTTGAAGACCAATAGCATTATTAGGATATGTATCAGTATTGTTTATTCTGGTTTTATTTTCCCAGACACAAATTATTTTCCACCACTAAGTAGATTTCAACATTTTGTTTCATTTGAAGAAATTTCTCCTAAACTCAGAGTTCCATTTTTTGTTGTCCATCATTGCCTGTTGGAATGTTATCATGCTTGTTTTCATCTTTGTTGTAATAATAAATCAATGTCATATTTTCTTTGTTGATGCCCATATTTAAGTACTCAGTTTTCCTAGCCTATTGAAGGATGTTTAGGTACGACAGTGAGGATGGGCTAGGGTACTGCTTCCTGTGAAAGAAAGGGGCCTTCCTGCTGCTGGGGGGAGGGGCAATCCAGGCTGCCCATGTGGTCTCCATGACACCATGGGGAGAGGCCTCATTACCAACTGGTAATGATGAAAGTCTTAGCTCCTTATTTGACCATTTCTGACACGCCCCTGGCAGAATGTTGGACACTTCTTTACAGCTTCATAAGGGTGGAAGTCTCCTTACTCCGCCTTTACTGCTGTAAGTGGGAGCGGGGCTACAGTTTTAAGTCTAGCTGCAGTAGAGTGGTTATTGTCTCAAAGTTTTCTGTCTTGCCAGTTTGCTCATTTCCTGGTTCTTTGGCTAGAAAAAGCAAGATTTTTCCCCTTCATGCATTTGGTGGTTTTTCTAGGTTGTCAATTTCTTCAGTTCCAAGTCTACGATATATTTGGCAAGAAGAAAATTCAGAGAACTCACCACCATGCCATTACTCAGGTTCCAGAATTGCTTTCTGGCCTGCATTCTTCTCTACACATTTTAGAATCTTATATTTACCTTATATATAATGCCCAGTGTTTTTACTTATATTCAGCAAAAGAAATAGTAAAAAACACAACTACTCCATCTTCCCAGAAACAGAATTCTCCCATCATTTTTTAAACTAACAACTTGCTGAATTAAAACATAATGCCATTAGTTTAATTAATAGTGTCATAAACTCATTATGTAATCAACCTCAAAGTGGAATAAATAAGCAAAACAGAATTTGAAGAACAGACAAGAATCAACAAAAGACCAAACAAGAAGTGAACAGGGTAGAAGCAATAGATCCTGGGAACCGATCTCAAATATACTGAATATACATGAAGAATGTTTTCTGGAGAATTTGTACATGTGGGACAGAATAATTTCTTAGCTTTAGAGGCAATACTGGACAGTAGCCAAGAGTGGCAAAGGTAGCTGGAAATATTGAACTAAAAGTAGAAAAGATTGTACTCAGGATCAAAAAGGAGGAGTTTGTGAGACTCAGTGAAGATGTTGGAATTCACAGGTGAGTGCAGGGAGAGAATTCTCATTCTCAGCCATTCTGAAATCCCTCCTGCTGGATCCCCAAAGAATATGCTCTTATCTTAAAGCAGACATGATTTTTGACTGTTCAAAAAGCTAAAAAACAAAACAAAACAACAAAAAAAAACTCCTTTGCTATATTTTTTCTCTTCGTCTTCTAATATCAATTATCATAGTTGAATTTAAATTTCAAAACTGTTTTCTTCCTGCCAGTATGCCTCTTACATTTGTTAACAATTATTAACAAATATATTATTTCTATACTTATTAATAACTACTGGATTTGTATTCATATGCCTCTTGTTACCAAAATTGATATTGTCATATTTTCTTCAATTTTCTATTTGCTGAGCAAATTTCTCGTAAAACTAGTATAAAATCATGTTTAAGCTGAGATTAATTTTATTTTTTTACTCACTTTTTGCATTAATGTATTTTTTAAAATAGTTATTCTCCGCTTTCTGCTCTCACCATTTTTATTTGTTTTGTTTTTGCTTGCTAGGTAAAATAATGTTTGTGCAATACAATATTTAATCTAGAAAATAATTTATCTGTTTTCACTGATAATTACGTGATGCTTTTATTTTCCAAAGAACAAGTAATATCAAATGAAGCATAAAAGATATTATCTAATATAATTCAAGCAAACTTTTATGCCAGAAAAAAAATACGTTTACCAAATGAGAGGAAAACAAAACTGTTCTCAAGGGCATAATAAAACATTTCTAAATGGCAATGGAAGAGTTCAAAGATAGATGTCTTCAGATCACGTCTTGCGACCATGGAATGCATTCCTTGACATGTTTTAAAACATCTTGTAAGCATAAATTGCATTGTGCTACGAATACTGTGAGAATAAAGTTACTAACAACTCCTTCATACTATAGATAAGAAAACTAAAACATACAGGCTGGGCGCGGTGGCTCACGCTTGTAATCCCAGCACTTTGGGAGGCCGAGGCGGGCGGATCACGAGGTCAGGAGATCGAGACCACGGTGAAACCCCGTCTCTACTAAAAATACAAAAAATTAGCCAGGCGTGGTGGCGGGCGCCTGTAGTCCCAGCTACTCGGAGAGGCTGAGGCAGGAGAATGGCATGAACCCAGGAGGAGGAGCTTGCAGTGAGCAGAGACTGCGCCACTGCACTCCAGCCTGGGCGACAGAGCGAGACTCTGTCTCAAAAAAAAAAAAAAGAAAAAGAAAAGAAAACTAAAACATACAAAGACTCAGAGTCTTGTGTCAAAGTTTTTTATGTCAGAAACAAAAAGCTAACTTATAGATCTATTTTATAAATGATAAATCCATTTAAAAGTGCTTTTGTGAGGATTTAGCCAAACTCCCACAGAGATCAATACATGGATGCTCTTCCCAGCCTTTCTGATACGCACGTACACACACTAAATTGACTAAAATGACAGAATGCAAATTTAGAGTGTTCACAATATTTTAATATTGTTCTAATACTTGGGATCCTCAATTAAATTGTAGTACAGAAAAAAAGAAGCCATAGGCTTTTGTCAAAAGAAAGAGTTGAAATTTTCAGTCCCATAAAACATACGTCTGATTCCTCATGATAAATTTTACCAAGTAAAAATAGTGATTTTTGTTTTTAGCTGACTTTATTGGTTCACTGTTCTTAATTACATTACCAAATCTGCAAATCACTGATAAGACTAGAACTCTTGCCTGTGGGCATGCAGAAACCAGGTGAAAGGCTCTGGGATTTTTGTAGGCACAGAGATGCATAGGTGCGTGGTGAGAATTGGATAGTCATTGAGATGAATATTGCTGAAATTCAAAGACTCTATTTTCCTTTTCCTTTTGTTTTTAATGATATTCCCTTTACGATTCAGCAACACTATCATACACACCCACCCACCTATACACACACGCACACACACACCCTGGATTTTATTTCAAAGTAAATCTATCACTAAGACTAGAAAATCAATTACTTGCAAAGACTCTTTATGAAGATGGAATGTTGTGCTTTAATAACCAATACTAGTAGCCACTTGTCTACAGCCTATTGAAAAATTAGCAAAAACACTTCATTGTCTTCAGTTTTACCAATAGTCACAAACACGTAAATTGTTACCTCTAAAAAATAATGCTGTAGAAGTAAAAACTAGCTTCAACCAATTTAAAATATTATTCATTATTACATATTATTGGTAGTACTAAGCACAGAAATTTCTTAGGCTTTATTTCACTAACATAAAAGATTACATGGCCCTTTCTCAGATAGTGATGACAATCATAACTATTGAAATCTGTCTGTTTTAAGAGAGGAAATTGTTTTTCATAATGGAAACATATGTATTGGGTCAAAAGAGTATCTTTGCTTTTTTTGCTATAAATTTCAAATGCTAACAAGATGGACATTATACATGAGCTATTTTTTTCACAGTCAAGTCCATGACAGCTATTCTAACCTCTACTTTCTTTCATTTCTTGATTTTTCATCTTCCTTCGTAATTATTTCTGGGCATCATGTCGTCTTCCCATCATGAAAATAAACATTCTGAAGACAAGATACATGCCTGATTCATGTTTACATGTAATATCTATGTGGCTAAATACAGGAGTGAATGAATGATACATTGATACATTGCTTTTACAGTGTGTACACAAATGTACACTATCCACTTGACCATCAGAAATGTAAAATTTGGCCATGCACGGTGACTCATGCCTGTAATCCCAGCACTTTGGGAGGCCGAGGTGGGCGGATCGCTTGAGGTCAGGAGTTCAAGAGCAGACTGACCAACATGGTGAAACCCCATCTCTACTAAAAATACAAAAATTAGCCAGGCATGGTGGTTAATGCCTATAGCTCCAGTTACTTGGAAGGCTAAGGCAGGAGAATCGCTTGAACCTGGGAGGCGGAGGTTGCAGTGAGCCAAGATAGTGCCACTGCACTCCAACCTGGGCAACAGAGTGAGACTGCATCTTGAAAAACAAAAATATTCACACAAAAAAATGTAAAATTCATTCATTTGTATCCCCTCTGTAGATGAGGAGCACAAGAACCAGAGCGTTAAGTGCCCCTCAGCTTGCAATAGGTCAATTTAGTACTCACTCAAATTTCATAAAGTTTAATCTATGCCCTTCTCTTCTCTCTGTCTGAGGCAGAGAATTGCTCGAACCAAGGAGGTGGAGATCACACCACTGCACTCCAGGCTGGGCAATAGAGTGAGACTCCATCTCAAAAGAAAAAGAAATATTAGCCACTTCCTGTCATGGAACTGACAGCTAGGTCTGAAGCAAAATATAGAAATCATCACACTTCACCTACCAACTAGAAACATGTCCTCTGTAGATGAGCAGTGGTCACATCTTCCAAAGCAGAGTAAGAGACTGCATTGTCAAACTAAATAACCAACCTTGTTATTTTTCAATTCAAGGCACAGAATTTAACACCAATTCTAATATCATCAAACAGTGGTGAGGTTAAATCTCTGTTTCAATCAGTTACCGATGTGTGACTTTGACCTAGTGAGCTAACCTCCCAAAGCTTCAGTTTTCTCATCTGCAAAATGTGAGAAATTATACTAATTTCTCAAGGTTGTTGTGAAAGTATCTCCCTCATTTTCCAGCTCTATCCAGACACTTACATTAAACTATTTTATTTTGTGCTATACTGATCTTCTACATGTCAAGGATTCTACCTTTAATTAGGTAGAAGTGGAGACTAAAAATGCCTCAAACTATTGACAAAGTGGAAGTCCATTTCAGAAGTGAGGATAGCCTGGGGTGTGAACATATGGCATTCTCCTGGCTGATAGGAAGGCGCAGATAGAAACTATTAATGCAGCAATGAGAAGAAAAACTCATGCGGCTTATTGTATGGATAAAGAACTGGCCCACTTAAGAAGGGAGGAATAAACTGTCTCGTAAACACCCTCATCCACCTCTATCCCATTCTACTGCCTCTTTGGGAAAGGGTATGGCCATCTTTCTTTATTCTCCATTCTAACACTTGCTAGGATATATTAGTTCTTTGGACTAATACTTTCTGAGCCTTCCCCTTTGAGTTTCAAAGTTCTAGACCTGATGTAAGACAAGGCAAGAAAGACTAAAACAAACTCTCAATTGTCTCTTTCTGTTTTGAATTCCTCCTCTAAAAATCCAAATTTTTTTCCAGGCCTTGTGGGTACCACTTACTTACCAGGAAACTTTTTTTTTTTTTTTCTAATTCCATAAGGCATTAGCTCAATATAAAACCTTATTCTGAGCATCTGCCTCCTCTATACTCCCTCTCTCCATCTTAAAAAAAAAATTTTGTTTTCTGTTTGTTTCTCCTTCCAGTGTTTATTTTTTCAAATATTATAAACACTGTTCTGTCCTTTGTTGTTGCTTGATTTTTTTCTTACTCAAAAGTACAATCCAAAGATTACTTCCTATCAGTACACAGACATTTTCTTCTTTTTGAGGCTACATGGTATTCAGTTTTATAGATGTCTCATATTGTATTCAACCTTTCCCCTGTTGATGAACATTTTACTTTTTTAAGGGTTTGCTTTTGGAAATAATGCCACAATAAAGGCTTTATTATTTTACACTTCAGCTTTGTTTGGAACTGCTGGCAAACATTTGAAATATACTTATTGATAAACATTTAAAATCTACTGTCTTAGTAATTTTTCAGAATACAATATACTGCTCTTAACTACAGTCACCAGACGTAAATCCACACGTTCATCTTTCTCAGGCTGTATTTAGCAGTTTCTTCAGGTTTTTATGCTTGAACATGTAAAACAAGCAAAACAATATTTTGTTTTACTTGCCTTGATATTTATTAATAAAGAATATCAAATTGATTTCAATATTTTAAGACCTGAGTAAAACTCATTTTTCTATGAGTAGCTGTAGTTCGTTCTGGTGCTCCGAAATATTGTTTCTATGAATATTGTTGTGCCTGTGTCCTGGTACGTATATGCAAAAGTTATTTTATGGATATGTGTGTATACGTGTGTATGTAGGTATATGTCTGTGTATATATAATACATATACATATATATGTATTAATAAAGTATTACTAGGTTTTAGGCTATATGAATGCTCAATTTCAATATCTAATGTCAAAATGTTTGTCAAAGTGGTTGTAAATTTAATCATCAACAATTAATTTTCTTACATTCTCTCCAAGACTTAAAATAGTAACATTTCTTGACATTTTTCCAATAAAATTGGCATATAATGACAATGTTTCACTGTAGTCTCAAATATATTTATCAAAGTTTTAAGGAGAAGAGATATTTATTCATGTCCTTATTGGCCATACCATGTGCGCTTCCTCTTTTGTGAAATGTGTTTATGTCTTTTATCTAGTATTCTACATTGGATTTTCTGTTTCAGACAGTACCCGTATTAATCCATTGTAGGTAATATGGATGTTATTACCTTCTCCCAGTACAGTAGCCATATTTCCATTTTCACTAAATTATTTTCTGATAAAAAGGAATTTCTTGGCTTTATATAATCTGCTAATAAAAAAATTTATCTGATGCTTTTTTGTGTCTAAGAAATTTTTCTATACAGAAGAGATATTTACCTATAATTTTAACAAGAAGTTTAACAATTTTGTTTTTGAAAATTTTGTTCTTTATCTACCTTGAATTGTTTTCTACATATTGTGTGAGATAGGGACCAGATATCCTTTTTAAAATTATGAATAACCATTTTTACTAACTCCACTCTTTAAAGTGCTTTTACCTTTTACCATTGACATGCCATATGTGATCTGTGTCACATGTTGTTTCTCTTTTGCAGGTAGAGTGCTGCTTATTTTGACCTATAAACTCATATTTTCCTGGGGGTATTGTCTTCTCTAGAAAGGAATGCTGAAAAAGGCCATATGCTAGATTGTTTCACGCAAGATGTATTAAAATGTACGAAGGAAGAAGAGTTCCAGAAGGAATAAACCCAGTGTCAGAATAATAATTGCAAAATGATAAAATTTTATTATTATTATTCCCATTAACCCCCACAAAACAACTCTTTAGCACTGTAAAAAGACACTTTCTAGATCATAATTGACAGTTCTTGAGTTTTAGAGAAAAGTTGTAGATAAACCTGTTTGAGGTTTAGTCAGTGTGCACCTTTCTTTTTCGGCTCACTGCAAGCTCCGCCTCCCGGGTTCACGCCATTCTCCTGCCTCAGCCTCTCCGAGTAGCTGGGACTACAGGCGTCCGCCACCACGCCCGGCTAATTTTTTGTATTTTTTTTTTTAGTATAGACGGGGTTTCACCGTGGTCTCGATCTCCTGACCTCGTGATCCGCCCGCCTCGGCCTCCCAAAGTGCTGGGATTACAAGCGTGAGCCACCGCGACCGGCCTGATTTCTTTTATATAAGAAACTTTTGCTCTTCCCTGGTTTTATTCCTGTGGCTATTTCTCCAGAGATGTGTTCATTGGTCCCAACTTCTGCAGTGAGGGATAGTCAATGATCAAACCGAGCCATAGTTGGTGACGAGGCATGAGCAGAAATAATGGTCTTCACTTATCCTCTGCCCAAACCACAGCCACCCCGGAGCCCACCACCTCATACTCGCAAATGCTGATTGGCCTCCTTATGGCTCCCGTATCCTTCCCCTTGCTTTGCTCTTGCTCTTTCATGGAGATAATTTCGTAAGTCTATTTTTAAATGAATATTCCAGAGTTTTTCTTGGTGTGGGAAGCCAGTAGCATATGATTATCATTTTAGGAGTCAGATTAATCATCTTTCAAAAACTGATGAATAAAATTGTATATATTAATGCTGAACACCATATTTTGATTATATCTACACATGAAGGAACAGCTAAATAGAATTAATTAACATATATATTACCTCATGTATTTATCTTTTTTGGAGTGGTGAAAACATTTAAAATCTACTCTCTTAGCAATTTTCCTGAATACAATACATTGTTCTTAACTACAGTCACCATATTGCACAACAGATGTCCTTAACTTATTCCTCCTATCTAACTAAAATTTTTTATGCTTTGACCAACATCCTTCCAATCCCCTTGCCCACTTCTGTACCTGGTATCCACCATTCTACTCTCTGCCTCTGAGTTTGACTTTTTTAGATTCTACACGTAAGTAAGATCACACAGTATTTGTCTTTCTGGGCCTAGCTTATTTCACTTAACATACCTATACTGTCACAAATGATAGAATTTTTTTCTTAAGGCTGAATAATATTCCATTTTATCTACATACAACATATTATGTATCCATTTATCAGTTGATGGAAAGTTAGTTTGAATCTTTATCTTGGCTATTGTGAACAGTGCTGCAATGAAAATGAGGGTGCAGATATCTCTTAGACATATTGATTTCATTCCTTTTAGGTATATATCCAGAAGTGAAATTAATAGATTATGTGGTAGTTTTGTTTATAATTTTTGAAGAAATCTCCATATAGTTTTCTATAATAGCTGTACTGATTTGTACACTGAAAACTATTAAGCATTGATGAAAGAACAGCATAGCACTGGCATAAAAAAAAGACATAAAGACCAAGGGAACAGAATAGGAAGCCCATAAATAAATCCATGAATGTAGTCAATTGATATTGGACAGAGATACCAAGAACACACAATGGGAAAGAATAGTCTCTTCAACAAATGCAGTTTTTGGGGAAACTGCATGTCCCCATGCAGAAGAATGAAATGAGGCCCTTATCTCAAACTGTACACAAAATGAACTCAAAATGGATTAAAGACTTAAATGTAAGACTTGAAATTGTACAACTACTAAAGAAAATGGGAGAAAGCTCCTTGATATTTGTCTGGGAAAGACTGTTTGCCTATGACCTCAAAGTGGCAGACAATGAAAACAAAAATAGACAAGTGGGATTGCATTGAACTAAAAATGTTCTCCACAGCAAAGGAAATGATCAGTAAAGTGAAGAGACAAACTAAAGAATTTGGGAAAATATTTACAAACCATGCATCTGATATGGGGGTTAATTTCCAAAACATGTAAGGAACTCAAACAGCTCAACAAATAACCCGATTTAAAAAATGGGCAAAGAAGCTGAAAAGTCATTTCTTAAAGAATAAATACAAATGGGCAACACATACAGGAAAATGTGCTGAAAACATCACTAACCGTCATGTGGATGCAAATCAAAACCACAATGAAATGTCATTTTACACCTGTAATTATGGCCATAATTAAAAAGACAAGAGATGACAAGTGTAGGCGAGGATGTGGACAGTAGGGAAGCCTTTTATATGTGAGATTAATGTTATACCTCATGTTTTATTGTGTACATTTTGTATTTTATTTTACAAACTCTTATCTTATTTGAATTAAAAATATATTATTCCGTTTAAGCTTTTTCTCTAAATTATTGAATAAAGTTGACCTTCAAAAAGATGAGATAATTTCATTCTATGATTTAAAATACTGAAACTCATTACAGTAACTGCATCATCATAACTGGACTCAGTAAAGCATTAAGCCCTCAGGAGTCCTTAGTCGAAATCAGCTGATTAATGAAGAGTTCTCTGTAAAACCACCTAGAATGTCAATGAACTAGACCAAAAAAGTGAAGTTCAGCATAGAAAGGAGAACCTAATTTCTAACCCTATGTACATTGCTCCTTCTACCAATATAGCACAGTCAGAAGACAGCAATCCCTCTTGTGTTGTTCTTTGGTGAATTATGTTAAAAATCCTTTATATGGACTGGGCACAGTGGCTCATGCCCATAATCTCAGCACTTTGGGAGGCCAAGGTAGGTGGATCACTTGAGGTCAGGAGTTTGAGATCAACCTGACCAACATGATTAAACCTGTGTCTACTAAAAGACAAAAAATCTGGTGATGCATGCCTGTAATCCCAGCTACTCGGGAGGCTGAGGCACGAGAATCACTTGAACCTGGGAGGAGGAGGTTGCAGTGAGCCAAGGTCGCACCACTACATTCTAGCCTGGGTGACAGAGTGAGACTCTGTCTCAAAATAAAATAAAAATCTTATATATGAACATAAAAGAAACATTAAAATATACTTATAAAAGAAATAAATTCCATTAATATTTTAGAATATTAGATTGAAGAGAGGTCTCATTGTTTGTAAAGGACTACATATTACAGAAAGAAAACATGTTGTAGAAAGAATATTTTTATGATTGATAATCCTATGGTGTGCCTGGGAAAGTTTACGGTATATACATTAGTTCATTTGAGCTTCATTCCATTATTTCCCATGCTATCTTAATTTTACAAATGAGAAAACTCAGGAAAGAGATTCTCTATCATCACATTGTCAAGATGAGGCAAGAATTAAATTGCAGCCTTCAATTGCAGGCATTTGTCCTTCAGGTACTTCATGGCTACTCTCACCTAGAAATTTTCATTAAGACTAATTGTGCCATTCATTTCTCTCAGATCTTAGTTGCTTTTTGCCAATAGCTTGAATTATTTGTCTTATCCCCCTTTTTAGTGTGAACCAAGTTTTTCTCAACAGCATTAAAATGTTGAATACTGACATATCTGTCATCCAAGCATCATATTTAATGCAAAAATGACTACAATGTCTATTCTCAAATTTAAGACAAAAAATCTAAAGCTATGTAAATAGGGTGATTTTCCTTCAAAACTTCAATAAATTCATCCTATTTATCATTTATAATTAAAATAATCTTATAAATTTCTGTTGAAAAACAGCATTCAAGCTTCTTATACAGCATGCTGAATAATTTTCTACTGAAAGAACTGAAATACTGCACTTCTGAGTCATTGACACATCATAAAACACACACAATGCCTCAAGCAGAACAAAAGTTTCCCACATCCATATTTGGTGTTCAAGTTCTGTGAACAAGTTCCCGAGGTAACGAGAGGCTGTAGAATTTGGCTTAGAAATACTTTAGAAACACATGTTCATATTCTGACAATTATTTATCTACTTAGTGAATAATTGAAGAGAAAAAGCTAATAGAAGGCCCAGGAGAACACGGTTATTATAATGCAAGGATTGTTCTTGTTGAAAGCTTTGTTCCTTTAAAATTCTGGTGGCTTTCTCATCTATAGCTATCAGTCAGCCTAAGACACAAGAAAAAACCCACAACTCATCACTGTTCCCTTCTCAGACACCCTTTGTAGAGTTCGCCAGTCATGCACTAAAGTTGATTCTCAAGAGACATGGGCAAATTTTCTATTCTGGCACCATTACAAATTCTATTACTAGTTTGGTACAACAGTAATTGTGGTTTTTACCATTACTTTTAATGCAGGAAAAACTGCAATAACTATTGCACCAACCTAACCAATCCAAACAGCCATACCGTACTCAATAATGTTCACTAAACTCTAGGCTACTATTTTATCACATCTTTTCTGCTTATTTCTCCAATATAGCCTTCTGAGCAAGTCAAGAAAATCTTATGTAGCCCATATCTTGTGTTTCTTCAATGTTTTCAACTCTAACTTCTCATTTGGCTTGAGTTAACCAGTTCAGTTTAATTCAACTCGCCAGACATTACTGAGTAGCTGATACATATCAGGTGTTCTGCTAGGTTTCAATGAAATAGCTACACAAAAGCAAGCATCTGTATCTGAATATTCAGACATAAAGTGAATACATGCTCTAACTCATCTCCTTAATTCATTGCCCCTTTTTTTTCCTGCCACAACCTTGCTCACTTGGAGGTGCATCAATGAAAGTCTTCTACACCAAATACGCAGGCTCTTATCTCCATCACCTGCCTGCCAGATCCTCTGCTAGTCTCTAAATATGTTCCTTCTTTATGCCCTTGAGATGCACGCGGTTAAGTATCTTCTTAAGATTTGATTGCAGAAGTACATGGGGCTGTGTTTTTTCATAAAAGGAAATAGGGAGATACAGAAACCAAAGATGAACTAAACATTCATCACCGATTTCACTGGCAAGTGAAGAAAAACCCAGTGACTTCTGAGTTTTTCTAGCTACCAGTTCTGTTGGGACTCAGTCCCTGCTGTCACACCTACAAGACAATCGATAAACATGGTATTGGTGAAATAATCATGGGACTGTTTGAAAAATGACACCACCATCACTTCTCAGTGTTTGGCTAAGATCAAGTGAAAAATGGCACCATCAAGATCAGTGCATATCACAGAAGCTGCATGCTGGACCCTAAGCCTTGACTCTTCATCTTCCTCCTGCTGAGTGGCCTCAGCATTCCTGCATGGGCTTCTTCCATCTGGAATTAGGCTGGGAGCCACATGGTCACACTGGGGTTGTGTGGCTCCATCACCCCTCACTGCTCACAAGCTGCTGGTCTATTCAGGGAACACAGGCTGGCCTCATCTCTGCCTCCTAGAAAGTTACTTTCTAGACAGCATGGCCCAGAGGCTACAGGTAAGATCACATATTTTAGAAGCCCCAAGTACACTATCACTTACCTCAAATACACTGTCACTAAACCAACAATGAAAAAAATATATCCTGATGAATGAGAAAATATTAAACACAGACTACTCATCATATTACATTATGATTCACATTTACCTGTTGGCTGTTATGATGATTTTATTTTTAGGTTCTGATATGTTAGAGCTACATACTCAAGTATTATTGAAATTATATGTTAGGAATATGCCGTAAAATATTCTGGTCAAAAGTAAAAGCAGGGGCTTTAGATGAAACTAGAATGGCAGAATTCACAATGATTATAAAAGCTGTCAAGCTGGGTGATGGATACATAGGGGTTCAAAATCTTGTTCTCCCTATTTTTTTGATATTTGAGTTTTAAAAAGTAAAAAAAAAAAAAAATGCACTGATCACGCCAAAAACTTCATCATATTGGGACAAAATCTGTACTCAAGGTATGCACCAAATCTATTGGATGAGCAAGGAAAGAGTGAAGAATTCTTTCAAAGAAAGCCTCACAAAAGAGTAAATGTTTTGCACTTTTTTTCTTCCGAATGTCTTCTGTACTTGCTTTGACACTGTAATTCTAGGGATTTTTATTATTATTTTAAAACAATGGAATTTAATTTGCTAGTACTTTACAGCCACATTGATATATGAAATTGATTTATACATGTGATTGTATTCCGTTATTGTGTGTCTGGGCTCTTTGTAACAAATGTATTCAGTTTTGAAACTCTAGTTTTGTAAAAAAAAAAAATCCTTCTCATTTATGCCTGGTCTCTAGAACAATTTAAAGAACATATAAATAGCATATTTGATCTTTGAGATTTAGTAGAACTCACCTGCAAGATTATCTAAGTATTCTGCTTTTTTTCTTTTGGCAACAGATTCTGATTATCTTACATTACTCTATGAATTTATTCCCTATCTTGCTAGGGATACTGTTAACATACAGAAAGCAAATACATTTTTTGTGTGGCATCCATCTGAAATGTCATATAAATATATACATCCAGTAGACACTAAATAAACAATGCAGTAGTGCCAGTTTTCATTACTCACAGAAACAACTTCGATATATGTCCATGTATATGTTGCATATCTTTGTAACATGAACTCATTATGGATCTTTTTTAACAGATAGAATGTAGATTAAAAATAAAAATCTCACACAACCTAACCTCCTGGAAATAATAACTTTTAATAATTTTATATATGCCCTTTCAATTACATATATTTTAAACTTAAAGGTCTTGCTGAAATCTGTTAAAAAGCACATAGGGAGTGTACTGGGCAGAATGGTACCACTGAAAGATAAGAGGTCCTAACCCCTGGAAACTGTAAATGTTACCATATAAGATAAAGTTTTTGCAGATGTGATTAAGGATTTTGAGATAAAATTATCCTGGATTATGCAGGCTGGCTCAAAATGCTGTGAAATGTATCCTTATGAGACTGAGTCAGAGGGAGAATCATCACAGACACACACACACACACACACGCACACACACACACACACAGCAAAGTACAGCCAGAGGCAGAGATTGGAGCGATGTGGTCAGAAGCCAAGGAAGCCAAGAAATGCCAACAGCCCCCAGAAGCTGGAAGAGACCAGGAACGCAATTTTTTTTTTTACTGAACTTGTCCCTACAGCCTCCAGAATGAGGTCCACGACTTGATTTCAGAATTCTGGCCTCCACAACTGTAAGAAACTACATCCCCGTGATTTCAAATCACCAAGGTTGTGTTAATTTGTTACAGTAGCCACAAGGAAAACATAAAAAGGGCAATATCTTACAGCCTTAAGCATGCCTCAAGTATATGAATAGCTGCATAGTAGTCCTTTATAGTATATTTTATTTAACCAACAAATATTTTATTAGGTACTTAAGCTACTTATAAGTTTTTATTTAAAAAATGCTTAGATGAACAAACTTCACCTGTTCTGTATCTCGTTAACACCAGCTGCACATTAGATTAAGCAGGGGACTTTAAAACAGCATTGCCAGTGGGGCATGGTGGCTCACGCCTGTAATCCCAGCACTTTGGGAGGCTGAGGTGGGCAGATCACTTGAAGTCTGGAGTTTGAGACCAGCCTGACCAACATGGTGAAACCCCATCTCTACTAAAAATACAAAAATTAGATGGGTGTCGTGGCACATGCCTGTAATCCTAGCTACTTGGGAGGCTGAGGCAGGAGAATCACTTGAACCTGGGAGGCGGAGGTTGCAATGAGCCAAGATCGCACCACTGCACTGCACCCTGGGCAACAGAGTGAGACTCCATCTCCAAACAAAACAAAACAAAACAAAACAGTAGGGCCTGGCCCACATCTGCACATATTTTGGCCTAAGTTCTCTGGCCTGGATCTAAAATATCAATAATGTTAAAACTCCACAGGTGATTCTACCTAGCAGTAAGGAGTGAGGACATCTGATCTACCTAACGGTGTGTCTTGTGCTAAGGATTGTATACAACAAAATAGGTGTTAAATTGATTGAATACCCATTTAACTAGCAAACCCATTCAAATTACATAAAATTTATAAATATTGTAGAACTGGATGGAAATATTTAAAATACATGTGAGATTAGCGATATAATGTGAGAAACTAAAATAATTTTTCAAAAATTATGACTATGAAACATAGATTCTCATGAGAAAATACAAGATTTGACAATTAAATTAACATGCTGGCAAATATATCCAAAAAATTACCTTTATTTGCCTCATTCACCTCAAGAATTCCTTAACTTATAGAAAATATCACTAAATGTTCAATTCCATATAGTTTTAAAAATCATTATACTTAACCTAGTGTTTTGAATTTTTGTACATCCCAATATTTTATACATGTGTAAACATAGTAATAGGAATATTGAGTCAAAAGTGTACTTATTTAGCTATAAAAGTAACTACATGGAAGTAATATTCATCAACTTTATAATTTCTTTTTTACAGTATCACATGCACAATTAAAATATGACACTTAGAGCCTTCTATTTCTCTCAAATTCTGGATTTACTGAGAGCAGTGATGGCATATTCTTTCATATGCTGGATTGTGCTCATCTGGAACACAAAGCCAAGAAAATGCCTAAATGCAATATGGTCAAATGTTTTACCTCATCAAGTGAAGCACGTCCAGATGCCAAGTCACTGAAAGTAACTCTTCCATCTGCCATCTTGGAATGCTCCATGCCTTCCCCACATGCATTGTTTTTTTTTTTTGTTTTTTTTGTTTTTTTTTGAGACGGAGTCTCGCTGTAGCCCAGGCTGGAGTGCAGTGGCACAATCTCGGCTCACTGCAGGCTCCGCCCCCTGGGTTCACGCCATTCTCCTGCCTCAGCCTCCCGAGTAGCTGGGACTACAGGCGCCCGCCACCTCGCCTGGCTAATTTTTTGTATTTTTAGTAGAGACGGGGTTTCACTGTGTTAGCCAGGATGGTCTCGATCTCCTGACCTCGTGATCCGCCCGCCTCGGCCTCCCAAAGTGCTGGGATTACAGGCGTGAGCCACCGCGCCCGGCCCGCATTGTTTTTTATTCACTCTCTTTCCTAAAGAAACAAGCATCTCCCACTTACTTAGAACATTCCCATAAGTCTTTTAAGATCAAAAGTTTCCCATGATGATACGAGACAAGGGCTTTATAATAAACAAAATTTGAATTTCTATGTGATTCTCTCTCAAATATTAATGTTTTAAAGAGTTTGCATTTGTTATGCAAACATGAAGTTAAAATAGATGAGTGGCTAAAACCATTATGTTTTTGTTAGAAAAAACAGTGGTCGAAATAATTATATTTTTGTGGTGAGAACGCTTAAAATCTACTATTAGTAATTTTCAAGTATGCATTTTTATTGCCTACAGTCACCATGTTTTAAATTAGTTCCTTGAAGGTTTCTTCCTAACTGAAATTTTGTATCTTTTGACCATCATCTGCCCAATCCCCACCCTGTCTCCCAACACCACTCTGGCCTCTGGTAACCACTATTCTAGTCTTTGTTCATATGGGTTTGTCCTTGTTAGATTCCACAAATAATTGGCCTTAAAATAGCCCAGAGTGGATTTTAGGTGTTCTCATCTCACACACACACACACACACACACACACACACACACACACACACAAAAGATAAGAATGTGTGGTAAAGCATAATTAACTATTTGGCCATTACACAATACACACATATATCAAAACAGAATTTTGTACTCTGTAAATATATACAATTTTAATTGTCATAGAAATAAATTAGAAAAATAAATTCTTATTACATCGCATATTAGGAGCAAATGTGAAACAAATTGTCAGAGCTTTTATAAATTTCAGAAAATTTTATTCGTATACCACATTTGTTTTACTTTATGAAAAGACTGCATGAAATATTAATTGCTATTTCATTAAAATAATGTAAAATAGATTGAGTTCTTGGAAGGTTATTAGAGATTTTCCCTGTTTAACTAAATCTTTGTATGTCTATATGTATCCAGCTCTGAGGATACAATTATTAAACAGAAAAACCTTGCACTGTTACAGAAAGTGGATTTCATTGGTGATATATATTTATATTTTTAGGTACAATTTTTAGGTGCAAATCCAATATATATGTACATATTTTATTGTAGAAAATTTTAATTACCAATAATTAAAATTAATTTAAAAAGTTATGTGAACTGAATCCACTGAATCCTACTCTAGGGGCAAGGCTATTTCTTCGTGTTCTGCACGTGCCTCACTTGTCCAGAGCACCCATTCCTTGTCCTTGAAGCTTATCCGTACCCTGGACTTGTGGCTGGATGACTGCCTGCAACAGGCTGGGCTCCATAAATGCCTTTGCAGAATTTCAGGACACAGACAAACATTGCTTCACACTGAATGAATGATGGCTATAAGAAATCACTATGAGTTAGTGATCCTCAGCTAGGAGCAAATAATATGAACAATTCATTACTCACTCAACTCCACACACTCCTGGCATGAGGGAAAATGATGGCTCCTCTGGCAGAGGCCCATGCTTTTTGACCTTCAGCTTCCCCTTCTAGCCTGCGAATGGCTTTGTCTTATCTGGTTTCTGGGTGTACACGTGCAACCCTGTCCTCTCTCCTCTGCTTTCTGTCTTAAACTTAGACCTTCAAACTGTGATCTTGATAGTTCAGTTTCCAGCAAATGATTTCTAATTGAGGAATTCCAACCACAAGAATATAGGAACACATGGAGGAATTTCAGGAGTGTTGGAAACAGAAGCATACCTTTTCATATCAAAAAACTTTAGTTTCCCCAAAGTGTGAGACTTCTTCGTAACTTATGTGAAAAATACTTTATGTGTGTATGTGAATTTTTTTAAGTATGAGAGAAAGAATTGGAGGCATAAAATAAAGATTACAGGATGTTCTTTTCATACTTGGCTAAAGAATTTCCCAATTCCTAGTAAAAATTAACATCAGATTAGATTATCTGTGGAGTATAAAATAAGAATACACTTTCACATGGAGGGATTATAAATGAATGAATGTCATTTGTACCAACAGGACAAAAAAGGAAGGTACATTGTTGACTGAGGAACTCCAGAATAATCACTAGAATCCAGGAAAAACATGATGCCTAAATTTGACCAAACCTGGAGATCAATGGAAGGGTGAGAGCTGTCACAGCCACAATTTCTTTTATACCAGCTTTTCATATAGAGTTATTTAAGATACTCTCACAAAGCATATAGAGAGATGCCCCTCAACTTATGATGCGTTACCTCTGGATAAACCCATTATTCAGTTGAAAATATCGTAAGTCAAAAGAGTATTTTTTCAGTTATTATATTTTCCACTTATGATGGGCTAATCAGGATGTAACCCCATGGTAAGTTGGGGAGCACACTGAATGCCTATCCCTTTCATACCATCATAAAGCAGATAAATCATAAATTAGGGATGTAAATCATATGTATATGCATTTTATGAAACATTTATATATGTACAAACACAGATTTTAAAAGTTTTAGGAATTATATTTCTCTATCTTGCTATGTTTCCATGCAAAAATTCTAAACATAAGAAAGCAACACATTGAATTCAGCAACATATTGGTGGCTCCTGGACTGACACTTGCTCCTGCAAATGCAAAGTGCAAGTGCACTTCTTGCAAGAGCTGCAGCTCCTGCTGCCCTGTAGGCTGTGCCAAGTGTGCCCAGGGCTGTGTGAGCAAAGGGGTGTCAAACAAGTGCAGCTGCTGCACCTGACGTTAGAACAGTCCTGCTCCCAGACATATACAGAGCGACCTGTAAAATCCAGAAATTATTTTGATACAACCCTGACTCATTTGCTACGTATCTTTTTCTATGAAATATGTAAATGAAAATAGAACACTCTGCCAGGTGCGGTGTCTCACGCCTGCAATCCCAGCACTTTGGGAGGCCGAGGCAGTTGGATTACGAGGTCAGGAGATCGAGACCATCCTGGACAACATAGCAAAACCCTGTCTCTACTAAAAGTACAAAAATTAACTGGGCATGGTGGCGCTCACCTGCAGTCCCAGCTACTCAGGAGGCTGAGGCAGGAGAAAGGAAGAGGTGGTTGCAGTGAGCCGAGATTGCACCACTGCACTCCAGCCTCGGTGACAGAGCGAGACTCCGTCTCAAAAAAATAAAATAGGACACTCAGCTTGAAAAAAAAAAAAAACAATACACCAGTATTGACAGTTTAGAGAAAAACACGAAGATGTTTTAAAGGATGAAAAAATATACTACTCTAATTTACTATATTAGCCAATTTTGAGGAGAATGCATATGATGTTCTCTCTAAATGACAAGAGAACATCTGGCAAAATTTAACAAACATTTCTAACTAAAAAGAGAAAAATGCACAGTTTGCTTTCCATATCTGTCAAGTCTTCAGGTGCAAATTCAACCAATCACAGATTTAAAAAATGTAGCTGAGCTTAATGGTGCACCTATAGTACCAGCTACTTGGGAGGATAAGGTGGGAGGATCACTTAAGCTCAGGAGTTTACTTGAGCTAAGGAACACAAGACCCAGTCTGGGCAACATAGGGAGCCTCCGTCTCTTTAAAATAAATTCAAAATTTTTTGTATTATAAATATAAATATATAAATTCAACATTTGTATTGCATCAGGTATTATAATAATTTAGAGATGATTCAAAGTATACAGGAATATGTGCGTGGGTTATAAACAAATACTATGCTATTTTATATAATGGGCTTGAGCATCCACAAATTTTGAAATGTGTGGGAGTCCGCAAATTTCCCATGGATACCAAAGGGACTGTATTCCCTTACTTTGATAAAGGTTATATAGCAAAACTCAATCACAAATAATATAACTACTGGAATATATTAGAAGAATTTTCATTAAAGTTAAGGAAATATTAAAAATGAGTATTATTAACATTGATATCTTGCATTTTCCTAGAATTCATGCAAATTCAATAAAAATATTTTTAAAAATGTAAATAATTTTAAAAATAACCCAAACAGTCATTACTAGTAAATATTCTAACTGTTAACTTAAAAATCCAAGAGAATCAACTGAGGCTATCATAAAAATCAGCACATTCAGTAAGGTGAGTACGTAACAGACAAAATGATCCTATAAAATATCTAAGTGAAACGTGGTGAAAAGGAAATCTCAACTGATGATATTAAATAAATTCAATTGTACTTAGGATTGAATAAAACCAGTAATAAAAACAGCAAAATACAATTGTCTAAGGCCTTAATAAAATAACTATAAATCATCATTGAAAGACATTAAAGTATTGAATATAGGAAAAGACATACAGGCTGGGTACAGTGGCTCACACCTGTAATCCCAGCACTTTGGGAGGCCGAGGTGGGTGATCACCTGAGGTCAGGAGTTCAAGACCAGCCTCACCAACAGGGAGACATCCCATCTCTACTAGAAATACAAAATTAGCCAGGCGTGGTGGTGTGAGCCTGTAATCCCAGCTACTCGGGAGGCTGAGGCAGGAGAATCACTTGAATCCAGGAAGCGGAGGTTGTGGTAAGCTGAGATCACACCATTGCACTCCAGCCTGGGCAACAAGAGCAAAACTCCATCTCCAAAAAAAAAGAAAAGACATACTATGTGTGTGGATGAAAAGACTCAATCTGATGAATCTCTCAAGTTATTCATTCAGTGAAAATTTCAATAGAATTTTTAAGACAAGTTGACAAGATGATCTCAAATTTCACTTGAAAAATTAAAAACTATAAGAAAAAAGCATCCTAACATTTATTGAAATACACTGAAGTTATTAAAGTTGAAGTGCAATATTGACATAAAAATACACAAAATATCACTGTAACAGAATTGAGAATACAGAAACAGACCAAAGAAGATATAAAATGTTTTTGTAGATAAAGGTATTATTCTAACTCAGAAGACTTCAATAATGATATTGGAACAGTTGGGGGGAAATATATATATGTATATATATATATATATATATATATATATACACACACACACACACATATATGTGATTATACATATACATATATATGTATAATCACAGGTGCAAATTACGTCTAATTCACACCATATCCAAACATAAATTCTAGTCAGAATAAAGAGTTAAAGATTTTTATGCTCTAAAAGAACTAGAAAAAAACATAGGCCAATACTGGCTTAATATCTTACATAGCAGATTGATAGCAAAAGACATTAACAAAATATTGACAAATTTAAATACGTAATATGAAACTCTCATACTACAAAAAACAAAGTTAAAAAAGAAAAGTACAGAGAACTGTGTGCAACATATTTAACAAAAGACTGATATCTATAGTACATGAATAACCTTTAAAAATGCAGGAAAATAACAATTACAGTAGAAGATTCATAATAGGAACGACTCAAAAAAGAAATAAAAATTGTCTCAGTTGACATTTTAATTGTCAATTTTAATTTTAATTTAATTTTTAATTTTAATTTGACAAAGTGTCAATCAAAAATTCATATATTTTGATACACTACATTCGCTTTTGGAAATCATTTCTACAAAAATTCTCTACACTGTTTACAGTATCAAAAATTTTTTAAGTCATGTCTATAATTAGGAAAATCTTTAAATAATATGTTGTAAGCCATACTATGAACTATATAAAGGGAGAATTAAAGTTTATTGTCTGCAACAACACAGAAGGAACTGGAAGTCATTATGTTAAGTGGGGTAAGTCAGACACAGAAAGACAAATATTGTATGTTCTCACTCATATGTGGGAGCTAAAAAAGTTGATTTCAGCAGGGTGTGGTGGCTCACACCTGTAATCCCAGCACTTTGGGAGGCTGAGGCGGGTGGACCACCTGAGATCAGGAGTTCGAGACCAGCCTGGCCAACATGGCAAAACCCCCGTCTCTACTAAAAATACAAAAATTATCTGGGCACGGTGGCAGGCATCTGTAATCCCAGCAACTCAGAAGGCTGAGGCAGGAGAATCCCTTGAACCTGGGAGGCAGAGGTTGCAGTGAGCTGAGATTGCACCATTGCACTCTGGCCTAGGAGACAGAGCAAGACAAGAAGGAAGGAAGGAAGGAAGGGAGGGAGGGAGGGAGGGAGGGAGGGAAGGGGATTTCATGGAGGTAGAGAATAGAATGATGGACACCGTAGGCTGGGAATGATGAGAGATTAGTGGGGGGAAAGAAAACGAGTTGGTTAATAGATACAAACATGCAGTTTGATAGAAGGAATAGGTTCTAGTGTTAGATAATAGAGTGACTACAGTTAATAATATATTGTATACTTTAAAATAGCTAGAAGACAGGACTTGAAATATTCCCAACACATAGGAAGGATAAGTATTTCAGGTGATAGATATCCTAAATACCCTGACTTGGTTATTACACACTCTACATATGTAACAAAATATCATATGTACCCCATAAATATATACAAATATTACATATCAATAAAAATGAATAAAACTCATTTATATAATGATCTGTAAGATATGATGAAAAATGTATATGTCTTATCTAAAAAAATACGATTAGTTCAAAAACATGTTAAAATATAAGACATTCACTCCATCATTGCCTCATGGATACTATCTGCCCTACTGTGATCTCTCTCAAACTTATAAAATGCAGAAAAAAAATGTCATTAGAGAGGATATGCATGTGGAATTAGGGAGACATATTTTTTGTACAGATTTTAAACCTATTGTTACTTGCTTTGTATAAGGAACTAAGGCAAGAGAGAAAACAAAAATGAGTAAGTAGTCATTAGTTTACTAATTAGTCCCTGTGTAGTAAAAACTTACATTTTAAGAAAGAAAATAAAAACAGTTCACAGATAAGTATGATATAAAGCTGCATGAAATGATCTTGAGAGAGAAACCACATGCAGGTGGGCTTCTTGAAGGAGATGGCATTTTAGCCAGGGTTTGAGTGACGGCTAAAAATCTGAAAGGCTGGGACAGAGAGCATACAGATTTCAGATGAAGGGAACAGGACGTGCTGAGCTGCAATGTGTCTGGTATGGTTAGAAGAGGGTGTGGTCTAGTCCTGCCAGATCACTGAGTATTCGAAGCGGTGGAAGGCAAAGGTACAAAAGGGAGGTTGATGTCCTCTGATATGGAGGGTCAGCAGAATCGCAAACATTCACAGCTTAACACAGCAGGTGCATCTAGGAAGATGGCTGTTTTTCTCAGCTTAGGATGGATTTAGCAACAGGCAGAGCTTCACCAAGTGGGAGGGAGGGACAGAACCATCAAGTAAGCAAACGCAGCATCCTTTGCCCTCTTCCCCTCCCACAGACACTATTTTTTCTAATTTTTTCCCACTAGTTTTACTTCTAAGCACTAAAAAAAAAAAAACTTAAGCTATGTTTTTCCATATTTCCCAAAAAAATACTTTGCCTATCTCTAACCAGAGTCTTTAACCACAACACAGTACACAGAATACAATAACTAGTTTATATGTGTTTTTTAAGTAAATAAAAGCCTTAAAGATCATTCAATGCAATCCACTTCTCTTACAGTTGAGGCAACTGAGGCATATTTATTGAAAAAATGATTAGCAATGAGGGTTAACAATCATATGATTTGCCTGAGATAGCAAACAGGTCTCTAGTATTGTGTGAGACAAAGTAGAGCTTTTTGTTTCATAAGAATTTACTCTGAACTACAGGCAAATGATAGCTAAGGGTGTGGATTATTTGCGGTTACTGCAATAAAATATAACATTTTGACAGGAGACTTGTTAAACTATTGAAACTGAACATCTTGCACCAATTGGGCTTACTAATGTACAAAATACATTGCTTTTTGGAAGCTGGCTATTTGTAATTCTTCCTTTACATTTTACCAAGCAGACAGTTAATTCTGTTGAAGGAAGAAAAAAGATGCATGGATTATTAATGGATAAAAAGATTAACTCTGATGGCGAGCTCAGTTTCCATTTGGGAGGGCAAGAAAAAGTAAGTTAAAAATATTTCTTTCATTGAAAATCAAAGTATTTTATTCAAGAAGAATGTCTCTGTATTAGACTGGCAAAGAAATAAAGGATGAGAGGCAATGAATGGTAGCAGGTTTGAATTACAATAAAAATTTCTCAGCTAGATTCACTAGGGAAGTTTTACTTCTCTCAAGGATTTTTAAAATCTTGAACTTGAAAGAATATCAAGGATTGCAGCTTTTCTTTTTTAAAGTATTCATCTTTATTCCCATACCATGCCAAGAAAATCCAATAATTAAGCCCATAGAGGTAATACAATACAAAATCAGAGATTATGCAGACAATGAGTTCGACAACTGAACATTCCATCAGACACATAGTTTGCCTTATCTATTCCCATTCCAAAGCCCAAGGGTTACATGGCCTTGTACAGACACAGGAAGTCAGGACCGTGCCCCATCCACCTCACTATGCATAATTGAAACCACACGGCAATATATACAGAAGAAACTGACAGCTCTGGCTGTCTTTTCTACAGATCAATACACATTTTGAGAACCCTAGTGTACTTTTGCAGACAATTTCCCCAAAATATAAAATAACTTTGGAATTTTAATCTTTAAAATAATATGAAACTATAAACTGTCATTAAACTAATGTCAAAGATGGACTCATAAAAATTATTTAATATGCTTTATCACAAATACCTATTTATTAATTACCCCACCTGATTTCAAATAGAATTTAAGGTATTCTATTTACAGTAACAACCACACACACATACTGTATGGAAAAGTGCTCCCACAAATAGAAACATTAACAGAATACAGTAAGATATAATTAAACTACATACATTAACATCCGCAGCTCAAGTAAATGAAAACTGAAAGCACCTAACACTGGTATGAGTCGCTTTGTTTTCCAAGGACTTGGAGTTGCTCTCTATCAAAATAGAAGTTAAATTCTAAATAAGCTAAAAGGAAAAACATCTCCTGGGAAGTCGTATAGCATGAAAATTACAGATCCAGAAAAGCTTGTCCATACTTTAGAAAGTGTCTGTGTATGTCACTTCTATTTTCTCTAATGCTATAATTTTTCAGGAAGTTTATATGCCTAAACATTCATTTTCAAAGTATTTAACAAGTAACCACTATGTGTGAGCCAAGACCTTTAACAGACCGGGGGAAAGGGGTTCAGACACAGAAATAAATCTCAGTTGTAAACACAAGTCCAGGCATCAGTGAATTCAATTTTATTCTCATGCACTATTATTCTTCCATCTTTGATACCCAAGAAACCCAGTAGAATAATATAGAAGAAAGTCAATTTTTTTTGCAAACATGCTTTCTAAAAAGGCAAAAGATAAAGTAATTTGAGAATAATATATTGCAAAATTATTGTAAATGATGGATCTACCTCATTGTTTCCATCTTCAGCTTGTTCCTTAGCTGATCAGTGAGTTACCTCAAATAATATTACATATTCTTTGCAGAGTTTGTGGGAATTAAACTTACCCAGAAGGAGGTGGCATCTCAGTTGATGGAGGGGATGCTCCACGTGTGCCTGGGCCCGGGACAAGGACGCTTCCCAGTCTGAAGTAAAAAGGAAAACAGGGAGCGTCAAGTCTGCCTTCCTCCTACATTAACCATCAACTACTAATATCTAACAACCAGCTTGCAAAATTCCTGATAATTTAAGACCCAGGACTGGGTAATTTGTAAAGGAAAAAGGTTAATTCACTCACAGTTCCACATGGTTGGGGAGGCCTCACCATCAAGGCAGAAAGTACAGGGGAAGCAAGTCACTTTTTTTTTTTTTTTTTGAGACGGATTCTCGCTTTTTCACCCAGGCTGGAGTTCAGTGGCGCAGTCTCGGCTCACTGCAAGCTCCGCCTCCCGGGTTCACGCCATTCTCCTGCCTCAGCCTCTCCGAGTAGCTGGGACTACAGGGGCCCGCCACCACGCCCGGCTAATTTTTTTTTGTATTTTTAGTAGAGACGGGGTTTCACTATGGTCTCGATCTCCTAACCTGGTGATCCGCCCGCCTCGGCCTCCCAAAGTGCTGGGATTACAAGCGTGAGCCACCACGCCCGGCCGCAAGTCACTTCTCACAGGGCAGCAGGCAAGACAGCGTTTGTACAGGGGAACTCCCATTTATAAAACCATAAGATCTCGTGAGACTTTCTACCAGGAGAACAGTACGGGGGAAGCTGCCCTCATTATTCAATTATCTCCACCTGGCCTCACCCTTGACAGGTGGAGATCATTGCAACTCAAGGTGAGATTTGGGTGAGGGCACAGCCTAACCAATCAACCATTGTGCTATTCTCCAAGGTTGATTTTGAATCAAGCAATGCTTCCCCAAACTCAATTCTCTGGTGCTGATTCCTTATATCTTTTGTGCCTTTATATGGGTGGCACTGGAGACTGACATTGGAAAAGAAATCTAGTACATTATTTAGAGGTGAGATGCTGACTAGACATACCTAGATTTCCTCAGTCAGAAAGATCTTTGCAAACACACTCATAAGATGTGATGCCTGAGACACTAGCCTCCACTGTCACGATACTCATCTCAGCAAAATTTCAATTGCATTCTAGGTAGAATAGAGTCTTGGGACAACATAGCCAGGAATTCCCAAGTCTCCATAAACATAAAACAAGAAAGTATACCATACTAACAGGTGTGGGCTTTCTGTATTCTTTAAAATAAAATAAAATGGGTCTAATCCTTTAATTCAAACACTGACATGTAATTCTGTTATTTTTTAATATGTTTATATTTTTGGATCAATTTTTGGCAGAAACACATTTTTGTCAGTCTATCTATGAGCCATTAAAACTAAAGGGGTAGAAAACA
>NW_026652280.1:11310297-11332255 GCF_009828535.3 Hylobates moloch | reverse complement strand
GTACAATAGCAATAGTACATGTTTAAGCACCACGGGGTGGGGGGGGGGGGGCTCCAATTCGTAGATTTCCTAATTTGCTAATATCTGTAATATCAATACTCCCATCAGGGACAATTTCAACTACTAAGTATCTAACAACCAGCTTGCAAAATTCTTGATAATTTAAGACCCAGGACTGGGTGATTTGTAAAGGAAAAATGTTTAATTGACTCACAGTTCCACATGGCTGGGGAGGCCTCACCATCAAGGCAGAAAGTGTAGGGGAAGCAAGTCACTTTGTACAGGGGAACTCCCACTTATAAAACCATCAGATCTCAGGCCGGGCACGGTGGCTCATTCCTGTAATCCCAGCACTTTGGGAGGCCGATGGGGGCAGATCACGAGTTCAGGAGTTCGAGACCAGCCTAGCCGACATGGTGAAACCCCGTCTCTACTAAAAATAAAAAAAAATAGCTGGGCGTGGTGGCGGGCACCTGTGGTCCCAGCTACTCAGGAGGCTGAGGCAGGAGAATGGCGTGAACCCGGGAGGTGGAGCTTGCAGTGAGCAGAGATCGCACCACTGCACTCCAGCCTGGGTGACAGAGCGAGACTCCATCTCAAAAAAAAAAAAAAAAGAACAAAAACAACCATCAGATCTCATGAGACTTATTCAGTACCAGGAGAACAGTAAGGAGGGAGCTGCCCTCATTATTCAAAGATCTCCACCTGGCCTTACCCTTGACAGGTAGAGATTATTACAATTCAAGGTGAGATTTGGGTGGGGACACAGCCTAACCACATCAGCTTCTTTCCATTGTCAGCTTTTGCAGGACTTAAGAAAAACAATGTGCCTTACAATCAACTCAAAACATGAGTTGGGACAAATTAAAGGAGGATTAACTTTTCATCTAACAGTCAGAAAACTATTATCCTTGCTTCTGCAATAAGATTTAATACAACCATTCACTCCTGATGGTGTATAAGGCTCCATATTTTCACAAAATACCTTCTCAGTATCCAAATAAATGGAATCATGTTCAATGTCATTTCAAAATTATCTGTATTGTATTGTATGTTTTTGCCAAACAATGCATGAACAGTATATGTTAAACTTTAATTAATCACAGATAATTGCTGGATGTATTGGATACAAAAAAAATTATTTTTAAAAGCACATGAAAGATTTACTACCTAGAAAAAATGAAGAGAATGGTAGTTTTTCCTGTCCTTTTTTTCTGGTTTCAAGATGGTATGAGGATACTAAATTAGGCTTGAGCATTCTGTGGTGTAGTTCTGCTTTTCAAAGGTGAGTAATGATTTCTGCCATGTAAGTAGAGGAGATGATTGAATTCATGTCAACACTTTCCTAGTTCCTGGAAGAAGGTGTAAGCTAATAACCACATACAAAAAAACACACACACTCAGAGGAGTCAGGAGCTGGAAATATATGTTACTTGTTAGCAGGGGTGTTTAATGACAAGGTCACATAAAAAGTCAAGATTTATATTCCTGTGAGTTTGTAGTAGGAGTCACTTAACTTGGTGATAAAATTAAAATAATGGATACTAACTAACCTCGAGGGTGTTTTATTCCCCAAGTAGTAAATATTTATAAAGGCCTGGGGACCCCTTATTACAAGAAAGGAACTAACAATTATTCATTTTGTCATATCAAGGTGTCCTCTCCATAATAGATATAGCTAAACAAGAAACCACAAGTATTTTATTATTATTTACTTGCCTAACAATAAGTGACATTAGACAATGAATAATTTTCTTACCACTGAATTCATAATTCTGCTATGTAAATAGGACTGTGTAAAAAGAGTAGTCCCAGATTGAACTGTGTTGTAGCTTTTGACTCAGAAATAAAAAAGCAGCCCCTGACCTCCATGAATTGATCTGATTCTCACAGCTAAGTCATGTTGTCTTTTAATGCACATAAATAATCTCACAGAACACCCACTTCAGTCAAGGGCACTGTGAAACTCATAACAACCAAATATCTCCCTCTCACACTAAATGAGTGGCAGCTACTTCTTTATCCATTGCATCAATTGCATCTGCCCTTCCTATAGATAAGATTTACAAAAATGCTCGATCATATTTCTCCGACAACACCCGATCCAGAATGAGTTTCCACTTACAAGACCCTCTCAAATCACCCAGGCTAGCCCAAATGTTATAAGAGGTTCTTTCTCATGCCTTCTTACTGAGACACCCAATGATTCCCTATGGTGTGTGTTCTTTCTACCTACAAGGAGCACTCACCCAACTTAAAAGGTGTATGCTAGTGGTCTTTAGTTGGAAAGCATTCGCACTATTCCTATATATAATCCTCATGCAGGTGCCAACAGTTTTCTTCACACTCAGAACATAAAGGAAGAGCTTATATTATATTAATAAATACAATAATTTTCCTCATTTTCTTATGACAATAGGAGGAGAGGGGTGTGGATATTTGGTTCCAACTTTTGCAAGAACAAGAGTCCATTTAAACCTAGATGACGGGTTGATAGGTGCAGCAAACCACCATGGCACATGAATACCTATGTAACAAACCTGCATGTTCTGCACATGTATCCCAGAACTTAATTTTTTTTTTTTAAAGAGTCCATTTAAAATTTTAGATGCTGAGATGTCCAAATAGAACCCTCCAGGGACTGTCCTCTCTGCTGGAACACCAAATCAAACAACTATCCGCATAAGAAAGGATCTTCATAAGAGCCAAAAATTAGGTGAGCTACCACAGTACCTGATTTTAACATCAGAGCAAGGGAAAAGGCACTGAAGAGGGTAATTATTACACTTCCCCTGCCCCCGACTAGCAGTGGCCACATGGTGCAGAGAGAGAATCTATATGCCCAGGATAGTGCAGTGATTGTGGGACTTTACATTAAACTCAGTGCTGCACCATCACAGTGGAAAGCAATACAGGGCAGAATTCAACTAGCACTCATAGAGGGATCATTTAGACCAGCCCTAGCCAGAAGCAAATTGTCCATTCCAGCAGTTGGAATCTGAGTTCCAGCAAACCATGCCACCACAGGCTAAAGTGCTCTGGAGTTCTAAAACTTGAAAAGGAATCTAGGCCACAAAGACTGTAATGAATGGGCAAGTCCCGGTGCTGTGCTGGTCTTTGAGCCAATGGACTTGGGGTGCATATGACAGTGGTACACCAGCTGGGGCAACTAAGGGAGCACTTGTGTCTCTCCTCCCACAACTCCAGGCAGTGTAGCTCCAGGAGAGATTCCCTCCCTCTGCTTGAGGAGAAGAGAGGGGAGAATAAAGAGGACTTTGTCTTATAACTTGGATACCGGCTCACCCACAGTACAGTAGGGTAAGAGGTAGAGTTCTAAGGCCCCTATTTCAAACCCTAGCACCTGGAAAACATTTCTAGACACACCATGGCCCAGAAGGGAGCCCATTGCTTTGTTTTTTCGTTTGTTTGTTCTTTGTTTCTGTTTTTGTTTTTTTTTAAGATGGAGTCTTGCTCTATTGCCCAGGCTGGAGTGCAGTGGCGTGATCTTGGCTCACTGCAACCTCTGCCTCCTAGGTTCAAGCGATTATCCTGCCTCAGCCTCCCAAGTAGCTGGGAATACAGGCACGCGCCACCATGTGTGGGTAATTTTTGTATTTTTAGTAGAGACGGGGTTTCACTATGTTGGACAGGCTGGTCTCAAATTCCTGACTTCCTGATCTGCCTGCCTCAGCCTCCCAAAGTGCTAGGATTACAGGTGTGAGCCACTGTGCCTGGCCGGGAGCCCATTGCTTTGAATGGAAGGCCCCAGTCCTTGCAGGATTCATCATCTCCTAAATAAAGGACCCATGGGCCCTGAATAAACATCAGGGACACCCAGGTAGTAGTTGCCATGGGCCTTGGGTAAGACCCAGGGCCATGCTGACTTCAGTTGTAACCCAGAGCATTCCCAGCTATGGTGGCCATAGGGAGAAACTCCTCCTGCTTCAAGAAAGGAGAGACAAGAGTGGGAAGGACTTTGTTTTGTGGCTTGGGTGCCAGCTCAGCCACAGTAGAATCGAATACCATGTAGATTCCTAAGTTTCCCCGAATCCAGGCCCTGGATCCCAGACGGCATTCCTGGACCCACTCAGGGTCTAGGGGAGCTCATTGCCCTGAAGGCAAGGACACAAGTCTGGCTGGATTTGCCACCTGCTGATTAAAGAGCTCTTGGGCCCTGAATGAATATTGGTGGTAGCCAGGCAGTGGTTGTCATGGGTCTGGAGTAACAGCCAGTGCTGTGCTGGCTTCAGGTCTGAACTACCACAGTCCCAGTGGTGGTGGCCACAGCGGTGCTTGTGTCATCCCTCCCCCAGCTCCAGGCAATTCAGCACAGAGAAAGAGAGATTTAGTTTGTTTGGGAGAAAGTCAGGGAACAGAACAGAGTCTGTCCTGGCAACCCTGGGAATTCTCTCAGATCTTATGCAAGATCACCAAGGCAGTATCACTATGAGTCTGCAAGAGTCACAGCATTACTGGGCTTGAGGTGCCCCTAATGCGGATAGAGCTTCATTGAACAAAGATTTAGATCATAACATTCAATTCCCTTTGAATACTTGGAAAGCCTTCCCAAGATGGATGAATACAAATAAGCCCAGAGTGTGATGACTACAATAATACCTTACTCTTTAATACCTAGACATTGATAAACATCTGCAAGTATCAAGACTATCCAGGAAAACATGACCCCACCAAATGAAGGCACCCATGACCCTATCCTGGAGTGACAGAGATAAGTGACCTTTCAGACAGAGTTCAAAATATCTGTTTCACATTGAATAAAGAATTGCTTTGAGGCATCCACACAGAGGCATGAGATCTGAAACTGGAAGACAGGAGTCTATTGTAACTGATGTAAAACAAACAGAATCTGGGGGAAAATAATATCAAGATAGTGTTTTGATTCTGGATTTATTTTAACCATTGTGCACATCACTGATTTTCAAAGCGTGATCCTCACAGGTGGCATTGGCATCCCCCTGAGCTTGTGAAATATGTAAATAAATGGGCGCCGCGCTGACCTACTTCATCAGAATCTCAGGGGATGCGGCTCAGGACTTGTGCTTCAGCTACTTCTCCAGGTAATGCCTATGCATGTAAAAGTTTGAAAACATGGTATAGATGTGGTTTGAATCTCTCAAAACTTAGAAATCACTTAAAGTCTGCCTCAGATCAATGTATCTGCAGCCCTTTGTGTACATGCCTGAAGTGCCATCAGAGCAACGAGCGCTCTCTCTCTCAATCTCTCTCTCCTCTTTAAATATACCCCAACTGTAAAATATTGAGAAAGTAGCAGATAGCACTGAGTTCTTGATAATATCTTTCTATATTTTTATCTTATTATTTCCTTGCTTAAAAATGAACTAGAAAGCAAAAGAAAAAATGAGCAACAAATATAAACATATTGTTTAAAAAGAAGGTAAATGTAAACATATTTTACATGAAAAAGTAAAGCCTTTAATGGCATTTGTTATTTTTAAAAATCTAAAAATAAAAACACCAGTGAAAACGGTACACCCCCACCTCAGAGAATGGTTTCTCCTGGAAGCAAGAAAAAGAAAAAGAATTAGAGGATAAGGTTCCAGTTGTATTAGTGACATTTTATTTTTAAAGAAAACACTATGTAAATCAACATGAAAAAATATTACTTCTGATAAAGTCTAAAAAGTGGGCAGATAAGAAAATGCTGTATCACACTCCAAATTCTTGATGTATTACAATAATAAAATAACTCAGGTATTTTAAAATCCAAAATAAAATATAATTTCCCAATTAAAAAATGTTTATTTTTTTAGAACAATGATAAAGTGAACATAAGAAGCCAAACATTTTTATACACTACTGATAAGAGTGTAAACTGGTAATGCATATTATGTAAGAAACTATAGCTGGAATCATACGGACATTCCAGAATAGCTTCTTTCACCTACCAATATGCATTTAAGGTTTCTCCATTTCTTTTCATGGCTTGATAACTCATTTGTTTTTAGGACAGAATAATATTCCATTACAGAATTACCACAATTTATCTATGCATTCACCTATTATAGGACATCTTGGTTGCTTCCACATTTTGGCAATTATAATTAAAGCTGAAATAAACATCTGTGTACAGGTTTCTGTGTGGTCGTATATTTTCAACTTCTTGTCAATATTTTGTGTTGTCGGTGTTTTGGATTCAGGCCATACTAACAGGTGTGTAGTGGTATGTCATTGCTTACATTTGCAATTCCCTAACGGCATATGATGTTGAGAGTCTTGACTGACTTGCCTACCATTGTCAACTTTTTTTAACCTTGTCAAATGTCCCTCTTTCAAACATCGCTCTCCCCTGTATGGAAATCTTTCCCCTAAGGTTTGGGTAACTAAATGAGGAAGATAAGAGGAGATCTTATAATGAGAAATTTCAGTAAATGTGCTTGAGAGTATGGAATGGAACGCCATATCATAACAGTTTATGTAATTTAATAAAAATAGCTTATGCGCTCCTTTAGGTGTTAAATTCATATACAGAGATACATTAATTAAGCCTTTCTCACCTGCCTTACCTGAAAACATCATAGAGTAAATGTTAGAGCCAAATATCTCCCTGTGGGAAACTAACTGTAGTTTGAGAGGTTGTATTTTTTGTTTGTTTGTTTTTGTTTGTTTGATTTTGTTTTTTTGTTTTTGGAAGGAGAAACAAAGAGAGTTACAAAAAAACATAGGAAGGAGAAACTCGGTGTTATGTGTATTGTCCACAAAACAAATATATGTGAAGAGTATCTTGTTCTGGTTTCAATAATTTTATTGTATTTTGCACTAGAAATGGATATCTTCCCATATGTTCATGGCTTTCAAGTAAAAAACACATTTCTTTAACTTATTTGATGATGTATTAGAAACAGGCACATCTAACATCTTAGAAATATAAGAGAAAAATATTTCTTGTTTTTCTACCCATACCTCATCTTTTATCTAAACCCCAAGGTTTAAAGAGGATGAGAAGTCTCCCAGGCACCAACCTGTCTATGCTCATGGCACAACACCGGCACCTACATATGGGCTCTAACCGAAAGACTGATTTGGACTGATTGGGTGGCAACTCATGTGTTTTACTCCAGCGATTCAAGCCTGTGCTTTACCAAAAGAAAAGCTAAACTCAGTCTCATTGGATTCACTAAGACTTGATCCTTTTCAAAAAATAAAATGTGTAAAACTAAACAAATAGTATTTCTCTTTGAAATATCATGGCTCGAAGCAACTTCAACACTCAACACTGATGGGATCAGGAATGACTGACCGTTTTCATGGGAGATAATGACATACATTACTTATTTTCATTGGAGGAATTTATGAAGTGTGGAAATATTGCTTATCCACAGGCATGTAGGACAGACATAAAGAGAACAAGTCATAGAAGAAAATTGCCTTCTTAGTGGATGGCTATAGGTATTATCAAGAGGACGTTTGCATTCTCAAAGAGTAACTGAGGGACTGCAGACATTAGCTAGGATTATCATGATGATAATGATTATAGTAATAATTACTTACATTATCTTTAACTGTTGGCACAATTCTTCCCCAGACATTTTCACAATGAGAAAATCAGAGTATTGGGAACATTTCTCCCTGTAAAATGAATGCAACCAAGAAAAATTTCAACTATCTCTAAAATAAATATAGACTTGCCTTGGCTCTCAGCCCACTTCCAGTTGGAAATAAACAAAATTCAAAAACTATTTGTCTCAGAATCAGCCTGTTTATACGATACCCATCACGTTGGTTGAGTGATTTTTTGTAATTTTCAGAGTAATTTAATCCCAGTCTTCTACTTAATATGTAAAGGAAAAGAAACACTTTCTGGGAAAGGAACCACCTATTTGCCACAATCAAACACTTGCTGTGACTGATAAATAGTATATATGGAATAAATATTTGCTGAGTATTACAAAAAGACAAAAAACCACAGTGAAACCATAGATGTATCTGCTAAGTTTGTATAACTTGTCTGTATGTAGACTGGGGAATTCTTTTTTTGTTTTGTTTTGACACCGAGTCTGGCTCTGTCACCCAGGCTGGAGTGCAGTGGCACTCGGCTCACTGCAAGCTCCACCTTCCGGGTTCATGCCATTCTTCTGCCTCAACCTCCCAAGCAGCTGGGACTACAGGTGCCTGCCACCACGCCCAGCTAATGTTTTGTATTTTTAGTAGAGACCGGGTTTCACCATGTTAGCCAAGATAGTCTCACTCTCCTGACCTCATGATCTGCCTGCCTTGGCCTCCCAAAGTGCTGGGATGACAGGGGAATTCTTACCTGCTCATCTGAAGTGTTCAGGTGAATGTCAATAGTACACTGAAATTCTCATATTCTGCTGTAGGCATTGTGACATAAGTAAACTCCAATATACTTATGAGTGTTTTTGGATGTGTTGAGAGAAGCATCCAGCTCCAGTTGAAACACTGGAACATCATTCAGTGCCTTTTATCAGCTAGGACCATGCCCCCTGACTCTTGGAATATTTTCTCTTTTTGTTCTTGCCTTCTTTCATTTTGCCTTAACTTTTTTACACAGACAGAACTATATATTCCCTCACATTTTCTCCCATGAGAGTGATTTAAATGTTAAGTGTATAGCGTTGCAATAAACATGGGAGTGCAGTTAGAACTGAAGGACCTTATGTTACATGAAATAAGCCACGCACAGAAAGACAAACTTTGGATGATCTCAGTCATTTGTAGAAGCTAAAAATTAAAGCAATTGAACTCATGAAGATAGAGTAGAATGATGGTTACTAGAGGCTGGTAAAGGTAGTAGTGGGTGGAGGAAGTGGGATGGTTAATGGGTACAAAAATATAATTAGATAGAATGAAGAAGATCTAGTATTTGATAGCACAACAGGGTGACTACAGCCAACAATAATTTATCGTGTACTTAAAAATAACTAAAAGACCATAACTGAAATGTTTATAACACAAAGACATGATGAATGCTTGAGATGATTAATGCCACATTTACCCTGATGCAATCATTACACATTATATGCCTGTATCAAAATATTCTATGTATTCCATAAATATACGCACCTACTATGTACCCACAAAAATTAAAAAAATTCAATGCAAAGTGTCCCATGCCTGAACAAAACTAAGGCTCTCACATAGTAAATGAAAGAATGGAGGTCTTTGAAGTTTCATTTTTTTGCCAAAGGACCCATATTTAATTACTGGCTGTACTGGTTATCTATTGCTCTATAACAAAAGCTTAGACACTAAAAGTAACAAATATTTATTATCTCACAAAATTTTTTGAGGGTCAGGCCTCCAGGAACATCTTAGTTCTGCTTCTCGGTCTCCCACAAAGTTGTAGTTCATACATTGGTCAGGGCTGCAGCCATCTGAAGGGTTGACTGGGCTGGAGAATCTGATTCCAAGATCGCTAAGTGGCTGTTGGCCAGTGGCCTCCAAGCCTCACCATGTGGCCAGCTGGATTTCCTCAAAGCAAATGATCTGAGACAGAGAAAGAGAAAGAAAGAGGAAGAGGAGGAAGGGAATGAGGAGAGGAAGAAAGAGAAAACCTGAAATGTCCCTTGTAACCTAATTTTAGAAGAGGTATACAATTATATCTGATGTATTCTATGGGAAACACAGATCAATTTTGATAAATGGAAGTAACCATCATTCTACTCTGTCTTCATGAGTTCAATTGCTTCATGAGTTCAAATCCTTCACAAGAGGATGTGAATACCTGGGGGTGAAGATCATTGGGGGTCTTCTTGGAAGCTGACTACTGTAGTGGCCTAGCAAGAATTACATACCAGGTGTTCTAACTTAAGTCAATGTTCTTTTCACTACACTTTACACCATTTATCATCCCCTTCTTTTATTGAATGTTTCATAATTTTCTTATTCTATATCTCAGATGATATCTATATAAATTCCAATTATCTTTATGTGATTAAAACTTAAAAACTATAATAATAAAAATATTTTATAATTATAGCCCAATCCTTAGCATAATTGCCAATAAACTTGATAACAAAGTTATCAAAACATAACTTTCTTATTGAAACCAAAAATGATAACAGGTGGATTGTACATAGTCTAGATATAGTTAAAGAGAGAATACAGATCTAAGAATTTAGACTGAAAAAAATACCAGAATGCCACACACAGAAATAAGATATGAAAAATTTCAAAGATTAGAGAAATATGATAGATCCAAAAGCCTCAATATTTAAGAAGAATTTCAAAAATGAAAATATTGAGAATATAAAATAGAGTCAATATTTGGCTGAGAATTTTCCAGAATTAGAGCAAGATATGACTACTCAAACCGGGGAAAAGAATATATTTCTTAATTTAACTGTTGAAATAATCACTTTAATTAAGGATTATTTCAGGTAAATAAAATAAGCACAGAAAAGATAAAAATAAACTGGTTAAATCTGCCCAGCGACAAGTGGTGGAATCGTCATTCTGATTCCCAAGCCCCTTCCCCACGAGCACCTACCTCTGGGTCATTTACGTTAACACGTGCCCACAGTGGTGCCTGTACCTAATTCAAAACCCTGCCCCTTCCTGAATACCTGCTTTCTGAGATCACCTGGGCAGATTAAATAAACTCCAGAGACACAGCATTTGGAAGGACGAATGAGACCGAACATCCATCCTAAGCAAATAAAATGCCAACAGCATAAACCAATCCATTTTTGCAGAATAGTAAGTAAGTAAGTTTGGTTAGAAAGAGTCAATTTCAGGAGAATCTTGAACTGAGACTAGGATGTTTGAATTCAACTTTGTACATTGAACATGAATTCTTTCCCTACCGGGCCATAAGTTTCTTGAGCTAAAGGTATGTTTTATTCACCCATAAGGTTGCACGCGCAGCATAGACTCTTCTAGATGTGTGATAAGTTCTAGAACTAAACCCTGGAGAACGCTCACATTTAGGATATGGAAACAGAAAAAGAAGGCAATTAGGAAGACAGAGGAGAGTTCAGGGAGATAAGAGAATAACAGTGTTAAGGATGGTAAAGTAGTGCCTAGAAGAGAAGAGGTAACATCAATGTCCAATGTCCCCGAGAGGCTAAAAAAAATTAAAGATATATATAAGGTAATTGGGTGTGGTAATTGAGAATGAGTAGTAAATTTTTCAGAATATACTTTCAGGAGAATATAAGGAGGAAAATCAGGTACAAGATGTAATTTTTGACCTCTGGAAATTTGGAAGACAAGATATAATCAAATATAATAAGCAATAATAATTATGAGTCACTGTTTTTGGAATTTCAGCAGTATGTCTTTGGTGTATGATTGTGTAAAATCGTCTCTACTAACTCACAAAAAAAAATCTAATTCTGAGAATATTCTGAGAGAGTCAAAGATACTTAGCACTAGAAAGACAGAATGTTGTAATTAAACTCATATTGTTTGTTATAATTAACTAAAACAATCCCCTTAATCATTATATAATCTGTCTTAGACTTGAAGACTCAGAATCTATCCCTTGTATAAGTAGAAACAACATTCATGTGGTCATTTTAGAAATAGCATTTTTCTGTCTTCAAACTTAAAGAATAAGTTTAATGAGGATAATGTTACTGCTTATTAAGTTTAAATTTTAGGGCAAAATTCCCTTAGAAATGTTATTTTTTTTTCAGCCAGGTGCTGGTGGCTCACACCTGTAATCCTAGCATTTTGGGAGGCTGGGGCAGGCAGATCATGAGGTGAAGAGATCGAGACCATCCTGCCCAACATTGTGAAACCCCGTCTCTACTAAAAACACAAAAATTAGCTGGGCGTGGTGGCGTGCGCCTGTAGTCCCAGCTACTCAGGAGGCTGAGGCAGGAGAGTTGCTTGAACCCGGGAGGCGGAGTTTGCAGTGAGCCGAGATCACTGCACTCCAGCCTGGGCGACAGTGTGAAACCCTGTCTCAAAAAAAAAAAAAAAAGAGAGAAAAAGGAATGTTATTTTTTTCTCTAAGACAGAAAGGCATTGACTTCTTTTTATATTTCTTTCTTCAAATGGCAATCTTTGCTTATGATATTATCATTCTTGTTCATTCATTACAAAAATATTATATATATTTAATTATAAGATACATATAGTGTATGTATCTATCCATATTCACAGCCCAGACAAAGAAGGAGGGACTCACCTCCTGGGGCCTGAGTAGAGCATTTTTAAGTAGTTGCTAACTTTTTCAACCCAAGTCAAGAACAAGAGGGCAAGAAATGTGTATAATTGTCAATACTATTGAGGATTAATCTAGTTATCTTTGTTGCAAGGCAAATGAGTTTCATTAGTGCAATCTGTTTATTAGTAAGAAGTGTTTATGTTCCCAAATGCTTTCTTCTCTGAAAATCAAAGTTCTCAAGAGAGGAGCAGCCAACAGCTATGCTCCAGTTCAAGAGAACTACAGAAAATGAATCACACCTAGAGTTTACTTTTATAGAGAAAAATAACTGTAATCTAATGTTTGCAAATGCATATGCATTTGAACAATCTCTACTCATTTCCTTGTTAAAAACAAAAAGAGCTTCTGAACCCTACTGGTCCACCCAGTCAGCTGTTCCTCCCCATTTTTCTATTTCTAACAGGTCTTAAGAACGTTTTCTATCTCATTTTTACTTCTTAATCTTCAAGACATTTAAAAATGGCCTCTGACCTCACAACTATAGCATTTACCTATATCCATGTATTTTTCATAGTAAAGGTATGGATGTCATGTGGAAAATTCAAAGATAAAACACAGAAGACCATGTAGTAAGTGAGTGGTAGTTACTGCCGTTTAGGGTAGCTGCTCCTATACAGCAGGACCTAGGATTTGAGAGGCTGGGTTGGTGACAAAGAAGCAGATGCCCAGGAAAACTTGCTGGTATAAACCCCTATGACATTTTTCATTACCTTGATAATTTTTTCTCCTCTAGTTCTCAGATAATGGTCCAATCTTATCTTATGCTTGATGGAGTTACCCCAGTGCTGACAGAGAATACTTGAACTAAAATGCAGCCCCCAAAGTATGACAGGTCTGTCTTTGCTGATATTTAATGCGCAGGTAGTTCTCCTGAAAGACAAAACTTCGCTTTATTACTTATTTTTATATCAGGAGGCAGATTGAAAGCAAACAAGGGAGGAAAAGAATGTGGATAGGGCCGAAGGCTGAATTCTCTGAAGAAAGATGTGGGCACACAGCTGAACATCAGACCGGGGTAGAAAATAACAGTAAGGATAAGCTTGATTTCAATACATGGAAAATTCCTTTATCCTTCCTAATTTAAATTATAAATCTGCTTCATCTGTTGACGATCTGTGATTCCCAGCAACTTATTCTTATACATTGTGATATATATTTTTGCACATATGAGACAAGAATAATAAGATTAACTCTGGCCCTCTAGTGATATTGGAAAGATAAATCAGATAATATTTCAAAAAGTATAAAAAGCTTCTTTAGAAGAAAATTATTATATCAATCCAAGCTACAAATGTAATTGCAAGACAATATTATTTTTATTAATTGACCTAGGAACAGATTTGTTACCGGAAAGGGGTCCTGATCCAGACCCCAAAAGAGGGTTCTTGAATCTGGCACAAGAAAGAATTTGGGGCAAGTGTATAGAGTAAAGTGAAAGCAAGTTTATTAAGAAAGTAAAGAAAGAAACAAAAGAATGGCTACTCCATAGGCAGAGCAGTCGTGAGGGCTGCTGGTTGGCTATTTTTATGGCTACTTCTTGATTACATGCTAAACAATTGGTGGATTATTCATGAGTTTTCCAGGAAACAGGTGGGAAATTCCCAGAACTGAAGGTTCCTCCCTCTTTTAGACCATATAGGGTAACTTCTGGGCATTGCAGTAACATTTGTAAACTGTCATGGTGCTGATGGGAGTGTCTCTTAGCATGCTAATACATTACAATTAGCATATAATGAGCAGTGAGGATGACCGGATGTACCTTTCATTGCCATCTTGGTTTCAGTGGGTTTTGGCTGGTTTCGTTACAGCATCCTGATTTATCAGCAAGGTCTTTATGACCTGTAACTTGTGACCTCCTTTCTCATCCTGTGACTAAGAATGCCTAACCTCCTGGAAATGCACCCTAGCCGGTCTCATCCTTATTTTACCCAGCCCCTGTTCAAGATGGAGTCACTTTGGTTCACATGCCTCTGATAGTATCTAAGTCTTGTGAAAGGATTTGGCATTGTTGATGTGGGGCTAGTGAAAACCAAGGGAGGAAAGAGCACTTGTCTTATAGTGTTTTATTCATAAACTCACCTTATGTATATGTGTAGATGTAGACACAGCTATAGATACATAGAGAAATATAGCAACTCTTAGGTATGGCACTATGATAGTTATTAAAGGGCATTTTAAAAATTGTTGCTTTCCAGAGTTTAAAATAATGTTAGCAAAACAAGATAATTATACAGTCTTCTGGATGTTTATTCATACTTTTTGGGTAGTGTGAATATAGAGAACAAGTGTATCATGGTTTAAAACATCAGAATTTGATTTTTTCCCTAAAAATTATATACTAGCAAATACTATTGTTCTTAATTCAACAGATTAAATTTTCATAAACACTGACTATGCTTGAAAATAGGACTTTTCGGCCAGGTGTGGTGATCCATGCCTGTAATCCCAGCACTTGGGGAGGCTGAGGTGGGCGAATCACCTGAGGTCAGAAGTTTGAGACCAGCCTGCCCAACATGGCAAGACTCCAACTCTACTAAAAATTTTTTTTAAAAATTAGCTTGGTGAGGTGGCGGGTGCCTGTATCACTGCTGCACTCAAGCCTGGATGACAAGAGTGAAACTCCGTCTCAAAAAAAAGAAAAAGGAAAAAGAAAATAGGACTTTTCCAAAAATGTAAAAGTGGGTTTAAAGAATGTCTGTGCAGCAGCTTTCAGATTGGTTAAACAAATGGATCCATGCAAACAGAAGCAATTAGTATTATAGAGTTTTCATTTTGTAAATTTGCCAGACTAAATATTTTATTAAATTTGTGTCTGCTTTAAAAACTGTTGCTGCTAAAACAGTTTTGCAAATATAAACCATATTGAGAGGGGTAGTTCCCTTGACCCCCTTCATGGGCAGGAACTGGAGTGGCTAACTTCACTCAGCCCAGCGCTGGCCACTGTCCTCGTGAGAGGGAGCATGTAAGTGAGTGCGGGAACCAGAGGGAACGAACACTGAAACCGGCCAGTCACTCCTTTCTGGCAGCAGCAGGCTCTATGCAGGCTCCACAGCAGTGTCCAAGCTCCTGCTCTCTTGGCACTCAGGTTCTTGTCTGGCCTCCAGGAAGAATCAGGTCACACAAACGGATTGAAGGGTAGTGTATGCAGAGGATTTTATTGGGTGATAAAAGTGGCTCTCAGAGGGATGGGGAATTGGAAAGGGGATGGGGTGGGAAGAAGGTGATCTATCCCTGAAGACATACTGTCTGAAGTTAGCTGCATCTATCTGTAGTCTCTGATGCTAAGTTGCTGCTTCTCTGCTTACTGCTTAGCAGCTTGTATCCCTCTGCTAGCTGAAGTCTTTTAGGTAGTGTGAATGGGCACAAGATAGAGGCATGGCAGGTCAAAAAGCAACATATGGGTGGAAAAATGGGGTCAGCTGTTTTCACTTAGAACCAGGTTCCATGCTTAAGGGTGGAGGTTTAGCCAGGAGCCCAGCTGTTCTGTATCAATATTATTGTCTAATTTCATCACGCCACTTTAAAATGATACAAAAAAAGCTCGTAACATAAAATTTTATATATATAACTGGGCACAGTGGAATGCATCTGTACTCCCAGCTACTCAAGAGGCTGAGGCAGAAGGGTCTTGAGCCCAGGAGTTTGAAGCTGTAGTGTGCCATGATCATACCTGTGAATAGCCACTGTACTCCAGCCCGGACAACATAGGAGACCCCAACACTAAAACAAACATATGACAATAAGAAAAAACCCACTTCATATATATATGTAATACACACACACACACACACACACATGAATTTCATGTCAAGGGTGAGGAACAGTAATTGTAAGGAGAATGGACTTGGATGACTGTTGCTGAAAGTAACCTGTGGGAAAAGACAATGAAAGTCTGAGGCTCAAGGTGTTAAGTCCAGGGGTTTTGCTAGCAACATTTGAGAACAGAAAAGGCTCAGGCCCAGGACTTAATCACAAGAGCAGCGGAAGTGGAGAAAATGTTGGATTCTCAGCTCGGAAGCTCTTCTAGACGAAAGTCAGAACACTGAGTGATTAGGAATGGCAGCATGAAATAAGAGCTGGAGCATGAGTTAATGCACCTGAAAATGTGAGTTCTCCGATTTCTCTGAGCCTCTAGGCCTGCAGAATTAGCCAACTGCTTTGGATTTAAGGAGAATGCCACCCCTCCTACCCCCATTTCTTGAAGAAAATGACTGTCTTGCCAGTAAATATATGACCCTTAAGGGCAAAGACGTATTAAAAATAAGAGGCTTAATTCTGGCTGTTAAAATAAGGGAAAAGAGGCCGGGCACGGTGACTCACGCCTGTAATCCCAGCACTTTGGGAGGCCTAGGCAGGCGGATCACGAGGTCAGGAGATCGAGACCATCCTGGCTAACACAGTGAAACCCCGTCTCTACTAAAAATACAAAAAATTAGCCGGGCGAGGTGGCGGGCGCCTGTAGTCCCAGCTACTCGGAGAGGCTGAGGCAGGAGAATGGCGTGAACCCCGGGGGGCGGAGCCTGTAGTGAGCCGAGATCGCGCCAGCGAGACTCTGTCTCAAAAAATAAATAAATAAATAAAATAAAATAAGGGAAAAGACTCCCCCACTCCCTTTTTTTTAGAGCTTTGACTTTAGAACATGTGCTAAGTTCTCTCTTTGAAATACATGCAAATATTTTAAAAAGCTAAATAAGCCTCTTGCCCACTTTATAACCCAGGAATGTCTTTTTTAAGAACCTGGGAATCATCACTTTGAAATGTGACCATGAGGGAAGACAGCAGCCCTAGCTCCCAGTTTCTAAAGAAGGTAGGAGACCTAACTTCATGGCACCTTGCTCCAAGTTGCAAAACTGTAATACCTCTAGTCAGAAAGATGTGAGACGTTTATGTTTCCTTTGGACAAAGCCAATTAGCAAACACAGATAGCCACCCTAATTACCAGATAAGCTTAGGATGAACTACATGTGACAAATGGTAGTGCCAAGTCCTTTTACTTGAGGGCTAGTTATTATTTATCTTGAAAACTTGTGCGTAATGAGTTGTGTTTGCCTGCTGTATCAAAGGGTGAGATTTCTTTCTGGTTTTGCAATCTCTTAGCAGATTTCCTGTAATGCGCATCACATTGTGGTTTAATGATTATCCAATAATGAAACTGTTTTCTTTGTTTTCTATTTTTGTGGAGAGGTTTTCTAGGTTCAAAGGAAACTGTGTTTTAATTATATTTCCCCAACAACCCCATCTCCAGGTCAGCCCTTCTCTTCTGGCCACCAGATCAATAACAGACAAGAGAACTGCTGGGTGTCCTGAGGAGTAGGTGGGGCCACAGGCCAAAGGACTGTCAGGACAAGGCTAACATGAACCCCAGGAACAGTGTGCAGCTGGAATGAATCCGATGGTGGTGGATCAATAGAAGAAGAACATAGAGATGGATATGAGAATTCTCAATCTGCTAACACTCCCAGAAGATAGGATTTAATCCCCTAGTAGGGGTCCCAGGAAGCCATTCTAATATTACCGCTGGATAACTTTGAAGCTTAGAAAAAGTGATGCTTCATATTAACTGTAGTTAAAATAGAACCACAGTGGCATACTCTACAGAATGACTTCAAATGATTTATAAAAGAGGGTTTGCTAAATTGGTTCTGTATCTGAGATCCAATACCCCTGCCTACTCTGTTTCTCAGGAGGACCTGCCTGAAACTCTACATATCAAAGCAATAAGGAAGGCTGATCTCAGTTTATCAGAACAATAAGGAATGTGTATCTTACCAGTATCATTATCGAGTAATAGCTATCTTCTGTAGACCAGGGATGATGGTAGAGAGGCTCTTACAGAAATGTGCTTGCTGATAGCAATGGGAATAATAGAAACATCAAATAAGAAAGGAAAGGCAGAGGACCTTCATGGGGGCAGTTATCATAATGAGCAGCCAAAATGGTACCTGAGCACAGGAGTTATGTGAATAGTTAACAGAAGATGACTTTCCCAGGAGCAAGATGTATGGGCAGCAGATAAGAATATTGTTCTATCTATACAATCAAACTAATTCAAGAATGGATGATTAGGAGCTGACAGCAGTCATCCCCAAGAAAGATCACAAACTTTTGACTAGTTTCAGGACATAAGACAGTTTTCATGGAGCCCATTTCTTGGAAAGAGAAGCTGGATTGCAAGCAGGTTGGACCCTGAAACACCATGGTAAATGAATAAGGCAATAATTCCCCAAGTTCATCCCCAGAAGACCTATGGCTATTTACTCAGGCAACTATGTATTCTGAACAAGGGGAATACTCATACATTACTCATACAATACTCATACATTGATAACTAGAAACACAAAGCATCGTCACATCCCTCTCTGAAAGAGTGCAGGTTATATGAGGGCCACGTAATAGAATTCTGGCCCAGGACCAACTCACATTGGGTCCTCTGGGGGCCATGGACTCTACTAGTGGATTGAAAATAATTAGTGGTTGGCAGAACCTTCAGGGTCCTTGGTTTGGTGGGGTAAGAATTCTCATTGGAGGACAGACCAGTTGGAAGCCTCTGAAATCATCTTTACCCCTGCAGTCAAGATAGCAGATCAAACATTAATGTTGCATTCTAGAGTCTAGGGTAAAGATTAGAACCAGCGTTTGGAACTAAAGGTTACGGGAGTGGTGGTGCCCATTTTATCTCCATTTAATTCATTGAGGTAGATCAGAGATTGGCAAACTTTTTCTGTAAAGAGATAGATAGTAAATACTTTAGGTTTTGTGGGACATTCAGTCTCTGTCCCAAACATTCAACTCGGCCTTCATAGCACAAGCAGCCATAGACAATACCTAAATAAATTAGTGTAGCTGAGTTTCAATAAAACTTTATTTACAAAATCAGGTAGAGGGACAGATTTAGCCTAGAGACTATAGTTTACTGACTCATGATAGAGACAATATTTAAAAATAATAGCTCATATTTACTGAGAATGTATTATATTTCAGGCATGATCAAGTTTATAAAATATTTATTAAGCTATGTCTTACTGTAGCCCTATAGCTTATTATTGTCTTCATTAAAAAAATATAGCCCTTTTGGGAGGCCGAGGCAGGCAGATCACGAGGTCAGGAGATCGAGACCATCCTGGCTAACATGGTGAAACCCCATCTCTATTAAAAAATACAAAAAATTAGCTGGGCATGGTGGTGGGTGCCTGTAGTTCCAGCTACTCAGGAGGCTGAGGCAGGAGAATGGCGTGAACCAGGGAGATGAAGCTTGCAGTGAGCCAAGATCGAGCCACTGCACTCTAGCCTGGGTGACAGGGCAAGACTCTGTCTCAAAAAAAAAAAAAAGCCCTTTTTGTTATGCATAAAATGGTGAAAAATATTTTGATCTTCAATAAGGAAAGAAAGCAAACCAATAGAAAAATGGGCAAATGATATTCCTGGGTGATTCACAGAAGACAAAATTCCAGTAGTGCTTAAACATGTAAAAATACACCCAATGAGATATTGCTTCATCCCTGTGAGTATCACAAGAATGATAGATTATATTCCTAGTTAAAATATACACTTTTTATCCCTGAAAGAGGAGCCTACTTCTCTACCGCATTGATATTGGGCTTGGTATGTGACTTTAAATTGTATGTGACTTAAAAATGATATCAAGGAGTATTTCTGCTGATATCAAGCTTGGTTATATGGCTTGTGGGCCCTATCCTGTGGGAGAATTGTATATGATCAAACTGTTGAATCCATGTGACTTGCTTTGGCTAACAAAATGTAGACAAAACTTATCTGTGTCATTTCTAAGCAGACGCTTTAGGAGCCAGCTTACAGCTGTGAAGTCCTTTTCCATCTGACACAAGACTGACAATGTCCTACACAGAGGAGGTTCCATCAGCCTAGGGTGGAATAAACACAGTGTAGAGTAAAGCAGCAGCTTATAGACAATGGGCTTGCAACACGAAGCCTGTGGGAATAAAAGGTTGCTTATGCATTTGCAAGAGCTGTATAAATTGATTATCGACACGTGGACAGGATTTGAACCTTGTCAGGCTCCTTGTTAGAGACATCACCTTGGCCAAGTTGCTAAGCCTCTCTTTGGCCTTCCTTTCCTAATCCAATGTTGATAATGATCGTGTTTTTAGAAACAAGTTTGTTTTGAAGATTTAATGAATGAGTACCTGTAGAATACACAGAATCGTGCTTAGTGCTTGGCAGAGAGTCAATGCTATCTTCTCCATGATTCATTGTACTTTGGGAAATCAGCGCTAGCTTCGCTGTAAAGGTGATTTGGGCTTATAGTGTTGGCAGCAGCTGATTAAACTGTGTTGCCTTTCTTTATTCTTGAACGTTCCCCTGCTGTTATTTGCATCAGGATATTCGTTTTGAATATGAGATCCCAGAGGAGGAAAGAATCACTTGGCAAGCCCAAAGAAAGTTCCATTAGCATTTTCATCAAGTTTGGCATATGGCACCTCAGACAGCACAGGAAGGGGAGACGTTAAGGGCCAGGACACTGGAAAGAGATTCTCTACTAAGTAGAATGTCTATTCAAAAGAAAAAGTAAAAGAAGAACTATGATTGTCCACAGGAAAGAATAAAAGAAATCTGAAAGTCACACTAATTTTGTCTAATCTTTGAATCCTCATGTAGAAAGTATTCATTCCTTGTGATACCCAGTGAAGTTTGCTATTGTAGTCACTGTGATATTTACATATGAAAAGCGTCTAGTTAATTATATTCTGACGGTTCCACCTGTGCGAAAAAGATAATTAAAACAAAGAAGGGTCAGGAAGAACACAACATTCAGAAGCCATCTGAAGGAGCTCAGTCTCTACAGAAAGAATGGGGAATGATGAAATTGAAAGGAGCTCAGTCTCTACAGAAAGAATGGGGAATGATAAAATTGAAAGGAGCTCAGTCTCTACAGAAAGAATGGGGAATGATAAAATTGAAGTGTCTTGTTATTTATAATATCACAGAGCATTAGGACTTAAAGTGACTTTAGCATTCAGTTTAGTTCAACAGCATTTTTGACACTGCTAATGTGTGCCAGGCTCAGCTGGTTACTGGTGAAAGGAGAATGATGGTGACTGTGGCTGCCTTGGGGAACCACAACCATCCCAGAGTAGTCAGGACACATAAACATAGTTTCATGAGAAAGAGACATGCCTATATATAAAAGTAAATTCAAAAAAAGATACACCAAGGAGGAAGTGATTCCGTCTACCTTTTCGAGTCAGAGAGAAAACTCCAGAAAAGAGTAAATCCCCATTATTATAAGTTTAAGAGAAGTGAATTATCTAAGGTTAGGTAGTTAGTTCATGTCAGCAGTGGAAGTTGAACTACAGACTAACTGTTTGTTTTATAGAAATTTGAAGGGTTTTTTAAATCTTTTTAAATAGTTTTGTTCATTCTAGTGCCATATCATTCAAAATGTAAATGAGAAATATTCTCATTTTAAAAAAGACCATTAGATCTGAATTTTCATTAGAATAGGGAATTACTCTGTCAATGTAAGGATTAGAATGTTGCTATCAAATTCAAACCTGGGAAATTTAGACTATATTAGCAGGATTAAATTTCCAACATAGAAAATGCATAGTGCAGAATATTCAGTATCCCACACATATTCAAATATCCTCATCTGTCAGAAAAATGCCAGTATTCAAAAACATTATCTCCTCAAAAGAACACACACACAAAATTAACATGTGAATTCCTTTAAGCACATAGAGCATATTTAAACTATTTTTTTTTTTTTTTTTGAGACGGAGTCTCGCTCTGTCGCCCAGCCTGGAG
>NW_026652280.1:11309518-11309897 GCF_009828535.3 Hylobates moloch | reverse complement strand
ACAATACCTAAATAAATTAGTGTAGCTGAGTTTCAATAAAACTTTATTTACAAAATCAGGTAGAGGGACAGATTTAGCCTAGAGACTATAGTTTACTGACTCATGATAGAGACAATATTTAAAAATAATAGCTCATATTTACTGAGAATGTATTATATTTCAGGCATGATCAAGTTTATAAAATATTTATTAAGCTATGTCTTACTGTAGCCCTATAGCTTATTATTGTCTTCATTTAAAAAATATAGCCCTTTTGGGAGGCCGAGGCAGGCAGATCACGAGGTCAGGAGATCGAGACCATCCTGGCTAACACGGTGAAACCCCATCTCTATTAAAAAATACAAAAAATTAGCTGGGCATGGTGGTGGGTGCCTGTAGT